>NW_011369216.1:233995-239848 GCF_000735185.1 Notothenia coriiceps | reverse complement strand
CCCCCCCCCACACACACAGAGCGGAGCAAGGCAACGAAACTTAAAATAATAAGCAGCATTTTACGGCGCGCTATGGGGGCCGCCTTGTGGGGTTTCCCGACATGTCGTTTCAGTAAATTAAAGGGTGTTTCATGTTGTCGTTGCTGTGAACCTTCTTAATACCTTGGAAAATGCCGTTTAATACTTTTTAATAGCCTTAATTTTCGCTAAATTGATTTATCAACTTTTAATACTTTTTAAGACCCCGCGGACACCCTGAGTAGGAATTAAACAGTAATGATATTTACCTTCTCACCAGGATCACCAATTTCTCCTCTTGGACCAATGACCCCAATGAGACCCTGGAAAGGTAGAGAAAAAACAGTGTAGTAGTCATTTCTAACTCTTGTCTCTTTGTTTATTCTTCAAACATGTGTCCTTCAATTTCATCTAGGCAACATGTTTAAAATCTGAATGAAAGTTCTTATGCTATAAGAGTCGGGCAATGGATCACATGACAGCTTGTCAAAGTGATGAACCCAGAGAGAATACATATTTTCGCTCAATTCTGCTGTTGCCCTTGGCTCTATCGATCATAGTCTCACCACTCTTAGAAAATGTTTTATGCACCAGCAGGTGAAAAACAGGACCCTAGCTGCAAGGCATCCTGCAGCATATAGAAACAGTTAGCAACTGATTAGCTGGGTAACATGCTAGTAACATTTAGTGGCTAAGATTTTCCCACAGGAGTTGGAGGAAACCAAAAAGAGAGAATACTGTAAAGTGTGAAAATTGGACTCAGTGTGACAATCGCCGGGTGACACAATTTCACTTCGTCTTAATGATAATGTTGTTCTGTATCTGCTCAATCTGTAATCCGGCAACTGTCCGCCATATTAACTTAAATGACGATATGTCATAGTTGTCCTACTGTACCTCAGTAAGAAAAGTAGGACTGTTAGTATTTCAAGTCGCTTTTTTTCATTTGTGAAATTAAGAGTTTTTGTTGAAAAGTGTGTTGACATTTCTCCAAAAAATGTTTTTAAAAAAGTGTGGTATTTTGGTACAAATATAAAAAATAAATTGAAATGATACCAAGGACACAAAGTTAGGTACATCTGAGTGCTGAATTGTTAAATTACGGCCGAAAGATTAGCTGCAGCTAAAACTGCATAAAGTATAACCATTCCTGCTTGGCTCCAATTTCACAAACAGTAAATCTGAATTAAAGTGGGACTGACTTGTTATTTTTACAGAAGCAGCTGTGCTGTTTTATTCCTCACCTCATCACCTTGTTCCCCTTTGGACCCTCGTTCTCCCCTGTATCCCCAGGTGCCCTGGTGTCAATCAGAGAGGAGATGAAAACATTTCAACAGTGAAAAACACATCATGTATCTGCTATAAACACACTTATGCTTTAACTGTTTACTAAAGAGAATGTGCCCACCTGTAGTCCATGATCACCATGTAGCCCCGGCTCACCGTCTACCCCATTTTCCCCGTCTCTGCCTGGGGTCCCGGCCTTTCCTGAAGGGCCCCTGAGACCCCGCTCGCCCTGAAAGACAACATGAATGATCACCACTGTTGATACTGCTTCTTTATCAGCTTAGTGAAAATGTAGGATATGGTATAAGATACATTAAGCAAACAATAGAAAACTGACAAAAACAAACTAGACACACAGAGAGTGACATCACAATGGCCTGCAGGCGCCGTGGACTTCCCACTGGGAAAGCTGCGTTATAATTTATAGGTCTGTAGTGTGAAGACACTGACTCTTTTCCACTCAGTGAGGCAATTCATCACACAGACAAGGCATCACCTGAATAACAACGCAGTGTCAGGAAGATTGTGGCCTGCAATAACTCTGCAAGAAGACAGGTGGAAAAACGGCATGTTTTCACAGTGAATGGCTCCACCACCTGTGCTGGCAGTGGACAGCGTTATATTTTAAGCTGTGGACAATGATGGATGCTGTTACACATGGCGCAAATGGCATGATGAGTGAGATTTTCAACCTCTCCGTGCAGTTGCAACATTTGGAGCAATAAACTCTTTTTCAGGGTCATCCTGTTACCCTTGCATGTACATACAGTACAGCAACGATTGTTTTCATAAGCAATCCTTTAATTAAGCAATCATACACGAGAGTACAGGCGTACTGTCGTACCAATAATGACGTTCAAGAACGGCCTCAAGTCTATGATTGCGATTCTATTACACAAACTATCATTGTAATCAACAATATCGTAAAATGATTTCATAATGTGGGCTAATTTGCTCCCAAACCTACGCTTTCTGCTTGAGTTAATCTCCGTCAGAAAGTATTTCCTAGAAAGTAGTTCCCATGGTAACGATAGCCTTTTTTCCAACGCACTCAACTCGTTGGTTGAAACAGCCGCAAATCTTTCGTTGGTTGTGTGGTCTGTGTCCATGTCCAACCATTCATCAATACTGAGGCCCCCCAACAAATCAAAATTAACTTTAAAATCTGACATTTTGTAGCTACCGATTTCCAACGAGAGACAATGTATAACAGTGTAACGGCTGTGTGTCGCTAAACGTCGCTATGGAAACCACACGATGTAGGCTCATGGAAGTAGTTTCGGTAGGCTAGTGGCGTGTGTAGGCCACTGGATACTTTGTGATTAGGCACGTTCTATTTGATCGTTGTTTGATCGTGGAATCAAACACGCCTATTGACCAATCAGAGAGCTTGCTCAAACCTATGTGTTATAGAATTGTTCATAAAATATTATAAGGGGTTTAAGATGACATTGTCAGGGGTGCTTGTCTTATCCCACCAACTTCCAAAAGCCTAAAAAAATTCCATTTGCAGATACGTCAAATAGAATAATAGCAAACTTGGAGAAGCTGGAAATGAATAGCTTGGCATTTTAGTTTCACATGTAATGACCTGAACAGTTATTAAAGGTTGTTGCTGATACTTGATTATCGATGTATCACTTAACACAACTGGAAGCTGCATGTATAAACACAATCTAACATTTGGCGTAGTAGTAGTATCCCCTCAGTGTTTTTCTTGTTCTCTTATTTCTTTCCGTCATTAACTAGACCTACATTTATCCTGTTGATCTGTGAATCAAAATGACGACGTAGCAAATTCCGCCCGAATCAGAAGTTTCAAAAACAACGTCTGCTAAAGGCTCCAACATTACCCTCTGGGTGACTTTGTAAAGTATGACAATTGCATACAGTCATTACTAACACTTTTCAAAAATATGCACTGCTTTTCCTATTTGTCAGCTGAGGGTCGAGCTGTAATTTTAATAGTATAAGGCCTTGTTATTATCACACATGCTTAAGTACAGCTTTGTGACACAACACTGTGCAGAGAAGGGTCATGTTCATGGTGGACACGTTATGTGTAAAAAGGATAGAAGAGTACACAGAGAGTTTGGCTTTCCAATCAAGGTAAATGCAAAACCAGTTTTCTTGATGTATGAACTGCCCCTTGCAGTGCTCAAAGCCAAAACATTTGGAGACAGTCTTATTTAGATTAGAGGAAAATTGCTGAAACCAATAACGTTTTTCCTGGATCAGGAAGTGCCGGTTTCGGTGCTCACCATATCTCCTGGCATCCCGGGTCTTCCACGGTCTCCAGGTTCGCCAGGTGGACCCTGAGAAAGAAGAGCAACAAATACCACTATCACCAATTCAGAATTCCATATTATCTTTCTAAATGCTGCATATTCTGGTTCACCATTTGCATTTATATTTGTGAATGGATGTTTTACCTGCATGCCGGGCTTCCCCATCTCTCCGGGTGGTCCTTCTGGGCCTTCTCTACTCTGCAAGCTCACAAAGAAGATACCAGCCTCAGGTCAGCAGAGAGTTAAAGAACAACTAAATCCCAACAAACAAAGGATATTAATCGTCACAGAATACTTACAGGCCAACCAGCACGAAGTAACTGGTAGAAATTGCTTTGCTACGGGAGAATAGCAACACACAGGGTAAGTTACAGGTCCAGAATACAAAATAAACTGAGAGGAAATAAAAGTACATGGATGGACAACATACAACTTTAATTGCACCATCCTCTCTGAAAATCCATCCATCTATATGAACGAAGTATGAATGCTCTCTGCAGGTTAGACCCACAGAGTTCAAAGCACGATCAATACGGTGACAAATCGTCTTCCCAAACTGCTAACAGACTTCAATTTCTCAGTTTTTTTTGTGTAATGGCAGTTCTCCATCATGCTGACATACAGGTGGGTGTCTTCTATCACATACAGCTGTGGCCACTGCAGAGAGATTAAACAGATGAGGACAGAGCATCGGCTTGCACGCACCAATAGTTCATGGTCTATGGTTTTATGGGTTTCGGTAAGATGGCGCAGCCTCGAAGAACATTTGATGTTCAGTGTGTCTTTTAGATGATTGACAATTAATTACTCAAGGGCTTAGAGAGAAGAGCAAGAAGGATCCATCTTTTCAGGGGACGTCCAGTGGAAAGATGTTTAAAGGAACATTAGGAAATGTGATAGCTGACGAGTATTTACATCAGAAAGATATATTACATGCCATCATATCAGAAGTGAGTTCAGTCCAGGATGTGTTAGCATAGCACAAGAAAAGCAGGCCTGAAAAAAGCAGTTTATTTTATAGCAGGAAAATGCATCCCCTAACAACTCAAACTGACCAATACATATTTTAATGTCATATCTTGTTAGCATGCTAGCCCCCCCAGCACCCAGAAACAGCTGGTTTTGCTCTCTATAAGGAGAAGACTTCTGACATGTTCATGTGGTCTCAAGTGGCCACTTGTTGTTTGTCAGTAAAGAGTCCCGATGGATATGCTAGTGGCTTGTTAAATCACAATATCTGACAGCTTTAAAGTTGTTGTAAAGCACTTGAGGTAGACAATCGGCCTGACCCTCCTTTCGAGTACCTTAGAGCAGTGGTTCCCAAACGGTGTGCCGCGGCACACTGGTGTGCCGTGAGGCAAGTCCAGGTGTGCCGTGGGATTTTGTGACAAACATACGTTATTATTGCAATATACAACTACACAAAAATAATTATTTTTTTATTTACTATATCAGTACTTTGTATGCACACATTTCATAATACAGAGGCAAACTCTATACCTAAAAACGATTATTTAAAAAATAATCCTCACAGAACCCCGTATTCCGCTGTTAACGCAGTTGCGCAGGTGGGATTTATAAGACTGTGACACATCAAAGGCTGAAGGACAATATTAAAACTGAGAAACAAGCAAGCGGGAAAATGCAGGCAGCTAAGGAGCGCGCTGTGTATGCGGAACACCTTCAGACCTTAAAAGAGAGGTTTGAGCAGTATTTTCCACGTGTGGCTGACATCGAGGACTATGACTGGATCCAAGACCCATTCCACCAGGAATCCTCCACAGAGAAGCTCTCCATGAAAGAGAGAGAGGAGTGCGCAGAGCTCCGTGTGGACCGCACACTGAAACTCAAATTCAGTGAGCTCCCACTGGATCAGTTTTGGTTGGCTTCTGCATCGGAGTACCCAAGCATCTCCCACCACGCGATTGAGCAACTACTTCATTTTCCCACTACCTACCTGTGTGAGCTGGCGTTCTCTACTCTGACTTATATGAAGAACAACAGCAGGTCACGGCTGTCTGTTGAACAGGACTTGCGAGTTGCCCTCTCTTCAGTGCCACCGAGGATTAAAAAAATCTGCGCGCCCCGACAGGCACATGTATCCCATTAATCTGTAAATAGGCAAATTTTAAAATAGCACATGTTTCAATGCTGATTGGTGAAATGTTATATTCATAATTTGTAGTTCAGGACCATGTTTCCTTGCATTGACAGTTCTCTGTGCTGAGTTTCTGCTGAGTTTCCGTTGCCTCATTTTTAA
>NW_011369216.1:205029-233133 GCF_000735185.1 Notothenia coriiceps | reverse complement strand
TTTCGTTAATAAATATTTCATGAGTAATATAGTTGTCTTTGTCACATTTTATTTGCCATTAGTAAATAAGTATGCACATTTACAGATATTTTACATGATATGAGTGATAACACGTGTTATAAGGACTATTTTAGGGTAGGTGTGCCTTGAGATTTTTACTTGTCCTTTGGTGTGCCTTGGGCCCAAAAAGTTTGGGAACCACTGATCTAGGCTAAACCTGACCCTGTGGTGTCTCTTCAGAAACCTTTCTCACGTCTTGACAAACACATAGAAATTCAATGTTGGATGCAAAACAATTATGAATCCTCTAATCGCTTCATGAAAATATTGCCTTTTCATCACTTGCTGAGTGGCTAAGAAGATGTGAAATATCTACCTTCCCTCTTTGTTCAGCCATTGGCACTGAGGCTTAATCAGGGTCTTTACTGAACAGTTCAAAATCACACAGTAGGTATTGTGTACGACACATGGTTGATCAAATCTCTGTCTATTATCTAATAAGAACTGGGCATATAAATAGTGCTGCATTCAAATTATGTTGTGTTTACTACAACAAAATCACTAGTGACATGTGATTAAAATGGCTAAAAATTAGGGATGCACCGAATATTCGGCCGCCGAAAATTATCGGCCGAAAATGGTTAAAAAGGCCCTTTCGGCTTTCGGCCGAAAGGGTTCTAGCACCGAAAAAATATCACTGAATGTCAGAGAACAGGGTTACGTTGGTAAGCTAACGTGTTGTTGTGATGACGTAATCAAAACGCGGCGACAAGCACGGCGCGCGACCATGCTCGCGGCTGGCTCACAGCCAACATGTCTGCCGCTTGGAGATATTTAAAAATATCAGAGAAAGAGGCGCGGATTGCGATTTGTAAAACGTGTTCAGCTGACATTTCTCGAGGGGGTGTAACTGCAAAGACTTTCACCACTTCGGGATTACTCCAACACTTGAAATCAAAACACCCGGACAAATATGCGGAGTAAGATCAAATCACAAGCACTGACAGCGGGAGACTGTTCAGCGCTGCCTCTCATGTGCTTGATGAGAAGAGGAACAGACTTATGGCTGATAAAGCAGAGAAGCTAATGTTCATTAAAAAGAACTTCCCACTTTTCCTTAATAAGTAGACAAGGCTGGCTTATCATAAACTTATCTAGTTCTACATGTCTACTCTATACCCACTTTCCTGAACAATTTTCATTGTGAGTTATAATTCACCATCTCAGGTTATCATTAGGGGGAAATGACAGCAGCACAGTGTTCAATATATTGTACTTTCGGTATCGAAATGATACAATGTTGTTTACATTGCTCATGAGGACAGACCACCTTATTTGCAGATTCTTGAAATTGTAATTTAATTTGTAATTGATTAATAATAGATTTAATTTGTTAGCGCTTTTACAGGTACTCAAAGACGCTTGATTGTGGATTTTGTATCCAGTTTTCACTTTATGTATCTTTATACAATGTTTACTACTTTGCTTATGAGGACAGACAGCCTTATTTACAGGTTCTTGAAATTCAATTTTAATTTCATTTGTAAATAGTTACATTCATGTGGATTTATCCAGTTTGCACATTTGTATGCATGCACTTATAGGTGCATTTGTTGTTGTTGAAGGCCTGGCTGTTACAGTCTTTATTTACACTATTTTGTTGTAGGCCTACTGGCCTAGATGTTTATGCAGTTTTAAAGCACCTTGGCTTTGTTCTGAATGCACTTTGTTGTAGTTATCCTACAGAGAAAAGAAAATGCACTTGACTTGGAATTAATGTACTGTATGCATTCAAAAGTGCTGAATAAATGTTTTATGGACCCATAATAGTGATTATTATTTAAGTTAAGTTTTGCCATAATCATTTATTTTTCCATAATCAGGCAGCTGAACAACATTGGTAAAAAATGTATACATTATATATATATATATATTTCTATTAATCATTTTCGGCATTCGGTTTTCGGCCAACTGTTTCCTATTTTCGGTATCGGTTTCGGCCAAGAATTTCCCATTCGGTGCACCCCTACTAAAAATAAAGTGCAATAATTAAATACATTTGAAATCCCCTTTGAAATCTTTTTCTAAACGACTACCGTACATGTAAATATTGCACCTGACAGTTTACAAGTATGTTGTTGTTCCCATCTTACCTGAAAGGCAGCCAATTCCTCGGCTGTGTTCTTCCACAGGTAGAAGGTGGGAAACCCTGGCGGTCCAGGAGGTCCCGACTCCCCTCTTTTTCCTGAACGCCCTTCAGAACCCAATTTACCCTATGAGAGATGAGCAGAGGTGGGAAGTAGTGGAGTACAAATACTTCATTACTGTACTAAAGTACATCTTTCTGGTATCAGTACTTTACTCCACAAATTATTTTTCTGAAGACTTTTTACATTTCTAACACAAATACCTGTACTTTCTACTTCTTACATTTTCTAAACAGGCTGGTTACTTTAGTTTTAATCTGTGTTTGGTGGCGTAATCATTATTATTTAGAGTCAATGCGTTGATTTGAACACGATCCGTGTATCCATCATTTCCTGGTCTTCTCTAAAGAAGAGGGACCAATGAAAACGTTGTCATGTTGCCGTTGTTCAGCATGGAAACATTCATTAGCTAACAATGACATTATTGTTCTATTAATATAAAGGGAGGTCAGGTACTCTTTAAAACAGCTGCTAGTTATGGGTACTTTTTACTTAAGTACATTTCAAAGTTCTTTACTTTTACTTGAGTAAAGAAGTTTAGTCAGTACTTCTACTTTTACCAGATTATTTTTAAACACGAGTATCTGTACTTATACTTGAGTAAAGGATGTGTGTACTTTTGCCATCTGTGGAGATGAGAAGGAAGTGGTACGTTTATCCAAGACAAATCAATTTATATGGAACACTTGTTTTTTTTTAATATGGCACCATAAAAGTGATATAATGCAGTATTGGGGCTCAAGCATAAATGATCAACACTTGGGCCCAATGGAACAGAGGGACAGGAGTTTATAGCAGTATCAACATGTCAGAAGTGAAAAAGGAGTCAAGTGGACTTACTTAACACATCGTTATAGGTTATTATCTCGTAAAGAAACACTTCTCTTACCTTATCACCTTTAAACCCAGGCCGGCCAGGATCACCAGTACAGCCCTGCCAAACAAGTAACAACCTTCAATAAAACAGCTCAGAAGGACAACACAGGGGGGGAAACGAATAAAGAAACACATTGAAATAGTGTTTTAACCACAAGTGAATTGTTGGTTAAAGTGAAACTGTTATATCTTTAACAAATCATCCCAGAAATGTAAAAATAACAACCTTCCTACTACTCCCAAGAGGGTAAGACCTGCGGTCTGACACACAAGCAAAGCACCGGATCCTTGTAAAACCTCACAGTTTAGTGCCTTCTAAAAAGCGAAAGACACATTTTAAGTGTTGTTCACAACACCTTGAATGCCAATTAAACACTAAGATTTTATGGCTTATTTAGTACTTAGATATACATGAATTGTATGTTGAAGCAGCAAGGCACTTTGTAGATCCTGAATGTGTTCTTTTAAGTCTAAATTATATCTGCATCTGAATAAATACCTCTTATAAATGCTACCACATCTTTACTATGGCATTTTCCTGGAGGTTAAAAACCCATTTTGGAGATTTTTTGTGAGCTTGTTTTTACTGAAGGTTTACATAGTAGTGCATATGCATTGAAATAAATAGGTAACACGGTGTAAAGACAAAGCAGCGAGGCCATTATGTTCTCCATCTGGACATCTTGGAATGTAATACCGCACTAATGCAATCGCCAGTCACCAAAGGAGAGCAACAAAGCCTGTGGTCAAGTCATAATTCATTTCAGAAAGTGTGTTAGTGGTCAGTTTAACTCATGGTTAGGTACATTTAATGAATTGGTGGTACTGGTTCTATTGTTACCAGCAATTTAATTCACCCGATGAATTGATTTAGAACAGTGGTTAAAATGTTTGCTTAAGGCAAACTATTTCAACATTTGAGGCAGCTGCCAGCCAATTAGAGAAGAGCATTTCCTGTAATTTATACTTGTACACAGTAATGCTAAAAGCTAAAGCATACTAAGAAAAGCTAAACAAGTTAGAGCTGAAGTGCAACAAGTTAGAAGAAGAGAGAAGGATTGTATTCTGAGCCAACAGGACGTCTTCCTTCATGTTCCCTACAGCCGTCTTTAATCACAGTAATCGTGCTGAGTGATCCTGCGGATTTTATGGCAGCGTGACTTCAGAGGCTGGTCCAGACATGAGCAGATGTGCAATCTGGTTCTGGTTCTGTCTGCCCTGCAGTCCCTGTACTGACCCACCTCTTACACCAGGTAAACCATCAGATTGGATGGTATAAATGACTCTACCCATTAGTACCAATCACATAACTTGGCAGCCAGGGGCTGAGACTGTCACATTGAGTAATGCTATGAAACACTGTTGAGACTCCTTAACTGTGCGGTTCCCTGAGTGCTCAGATCGCTGCATCAAAGACATGTGGATCAACACATGTTTGAGAAGTGTATCCTTCCCTGATCAGAGTCAGATGGCAGCTTATGGAGAACAGCTCTTGTAAGCCGTAAAGCATAAACAGACTTTCTTCATTCACAAGGCTGGCCCTAAAATTGTTTTATCTCATCCAAAAACAGAAATCTCTGATATGATACATAATATACTGTTAAATCAATGGGAATCAAGCCCCCATTTCTTACGCCCTCAAATCTATTGTAGCGCCGAGAGGTGTTGTCACTTGGACAATAGTTAAACCCAAACTAATACAATGCCTGGAATAAGATCAGATGATACGGTTCACTTGTAATGCTTGCTAAACAATGTCAGGCGGAATCTGCCTCTGCACAAAAAGTTGGCAGTAAATAGGCACTAGGTTGCTGACTGACAAACCTAGGTAGGAAACAATGTCCTTTATTTGACTGTTGTTTGGAAAAAAAGACATTGATTACACTTATGTTATTATAATGGATAATGGAAGACCATAAGACAACTCACTTCCTGCCCTGGGGGACCCATTCGGCCTGGTAGTCCTCTCTGGAGCCGGTACATTTTGCCATCTGAGCCCAGGACCAGGTCTCCATCTCTGGATGCAACAGTCACAACGGCAGAGCGCTCCTTGTCTGGTTGTCTACCATTGGTGATGGGTCTCCCCTTCTCGATTACTGCCTTTGTTGGTGTCCCAGTTCTCGGATCCGAAGGGATCTTAGGTACAGGCAAATCCACAGAGGGCTTCTTCGTGGTACCCCCGATGTCCAGGTCAATGATGTCACTGGATGGTTTCCCTGGGAACAATGATGACGTTCTCCCACTGGAGTCAACCTTTTCATCTGTTGTTATGTTCTCCTCTATCATTTCAGGCTTTCCCTTCTGGCTTCCCTTAAGTCCATTTCTGGAAGGTTTCCACTGAAGGTTGACTTGTCCGCCATTTTGGAAGGTTGGATCCAACAAGTCGGTGTCCTCATCTACCACAAAGACATCCCCACGACCCACTGAACCTTTCCGATTGGTCCCTGAAGGCACCGTCCCGTCCCCGCGAGAGCTCCCTCGGCGCAGAAACATATTCTATTGGAAACAAAACAAGAATTAGAGACAATCCGATAACATTCTTTGAAGATTTTCAAGAAAAGATTTCTAGCTGATGATGTTTTAACTAACATGTGAAGCAAAAATAATAAGGGGGACCAATTTGGTGTAAATAAAGATTCTGTACAAATCAGTTTTCTGAATATAGTAAATATATATATATATATCATCTTTGAGATTTCATCCCTGTACACATTATATGTTGAATCACCGTATTAGATCAATCTATTTAAAGTCATTATTTTAACAAACATCATTCCTACTTTATAATAACTAAACTCGTCTCAATTCAAATAAAACCACAGCTGCAAAACGTATTCCCTTCTTGAAAACATCATCAACTCATCACTGACATCTGGCATTATTTGGTCTGCCTTCAAGTTATTAGTTTCTCATCTGTTTATGACAGTAACTCTTGACCCATCTGCCAATATATTATAGACAGAGTGTTCTTTCCAAAAACGTGTTGCCTATAATTAACATTTCCGCGGTTTACACTGGGTAGTCTGTTCGAGCCAACATGTTTATTGTTAGCATCGTCCACACTGAAGCTTTACGCTTCAGTCTGTTCGAGCCAACATGTTTATTGTTAGCATCGTCCACACTGAAGCTTTACGCTTCACTATCGTAGCTCAGGAATCACATCCACATTTGTGATTGTGTAACTATGTGCTCGGGATATCATTGCTGTTAAGCTATGGACAATGACAAAAAAGGTCATTTTTTACTCCTCAGGTTACAGCATGCATCTATGCTTATCTAGTTGTTATGTTGAACAAGTTAAAAGTTAATCTTGATATGACTAAGCTTAACTTTTAAACAAGCTTCTTACTTCAAGACATTTTCCTTTAACAGTGGCTTTTATAATAAAAACTGCTATAAAATAGTTCTCACTGTAAATCAGTTTGTTTAGGAACACTAGCTGTCCCATTAAACGTATTAATATTGACTTGAATCCCTCAAAACAAACAGCAATTTAAGGTTATGTGGTTTCCAGAGGTGACAAACATCAACATGCTAACCACTACGACCCAGCCTTTTCCTTTGCTTGTCATACTGCATTACACGCAGACGCATAAATAAACACATCAAATGTTGGGCCTCAGGGAACAGTGGTGCAGTGAGAGAGGCCTTTCAGGGGATGGGACCAAAGGGCAGTAAATTATGTTTGATGACCCTAATGGGCTGAAATGGAGAGCACTTAAGTGGAGCTGAGAGATATACAGTATGGGAAGCAGGACAGGAGGAGGAGGAGAGGGAAACAGGAGTGTGCTACCTCAGAGCTTTTTCTCAGTGTCAACGTATCCACCCATTTTCTTTCCGACCATCAATACGTATCTTCATCATCAAAATATGATAAAGGGACAAAAAGTAATAGTAGTAATTAGTAACATTTCCATATCTACACTATGTACGAATAGTTGCTCAAACACCTTTAGTTCAAGATGAACTGGTACTGTACAGTATGGTAAATGCTGCCAGCCTTTAAAAATGACCTCATTCAACATGTGCTTTATAGGTCTGCAGAGTGTTCATGAATAAAGAGTAAACTGAAATCTGTGTCCTGAAGAGCACAGCATGCTGGAGGTGAAACATGAAGAATAAAAATGGCAATAAACACATTTTATGAATCAGCATAGTTGTCACAGAGGGGATCTTGGGTTTCCTGTTTGGTTACGGGCATTTGTTGGGCAGAAATCCATTTAGCATGCTCTGATTGTGTTATCAGAAAGAATGATATGCCCTAACCTCACCATGAAATTATCAATTGAACTTGGCTTGCGTTTATATAATATGATCAATTAGAACAAAAGCCAGTCTTAAATACTGTACTTGCAATGAAATCCATTTGTTGGAGGGCTGGCTGGGTATTGTGAGGGCTTTTAAAGGGCTGATGCAGGCAAGAGGCCAGACACGGCGGCCTTAGGGAAAACAGGGACCCTTTCTCTCTCTTATTCTGGTCCACAGCCAGGCAGCCGGCCCTGGTAAAAAATATGATCTTCCCACCAGCATTAGAGATATCTCTATGAGCCCTAGCCCAGGGAACACTTAGTTGGAGAACTATGACACTTTGGACAGTCAGTCGGAGGCAAATTGCTCTCAAATATTATTCACAAAAGAAAGACGTGACGGAATCAGTTGAGCATCATCTGCGTAGCTCTGATAAGAGAAGCCACGAGAGCAAATGACAGAGCTAAGTGAATTGGTTTACTAAGAAAAAAAGGAGGGGACCCAGGACGGAGCCTTGAGGGACCCCAGTGACCAATGACAAGGATGTGAGACAGTAGGATTAATCGTGTGGCTATCTACATATTTAATGTTCACATCTTAAGGTATACACAACACAAAAAAGGGAAGTTCCAGCAAAGGCCCTAACAAATATGTCTTAAAGCTCACAACTGAACTATAGGGCCAATTAGGTAAGGGCAGAATACACAAAGAGTAGATAATGCCCAATAGTCAGAGTACTGCACCGGGTCGGTTATTGGCCAGGAAATCCGCAAACGTTTTGTTAAGAGTAAAGCCTACAACTATACAAATTCTAAGGAGCGTTCCAAAATGTGTAAAAAATATAAATGGACTGCACTTTAACAGGTAAGGAAGGTGTAATATAAGGTGGTTTAATGTTATCAGATGTGAGTGGCATGCCACCAAGTAATTTTCTTGTCAAATAAACTCTAGTAATTCCAGTGAAAAAACAATTTATACCTTTGTATCATGAGCCAAAACAAAGTTAACACTAACTGTCTTTCTGTCTACACTGTAGTAGCAGGCCGAAGCAAGCAATGACACTGTGTGTGTGTGTGTGTGTGTGTGTGTGTGTGTGTGTGTGTGTGTGTGTGTGTGTGTGTGTGTGTGTGTGTGTGTGTGTGTGTGTGTGTGTGTGTGTGTGTGTGTCTTTGTATCCTAACAACACAGTCTGATTGAAGGCATAATGCAAGTGTGTAATCTATAGGTGAACACATGACATACAGGGTATCCAGGGGTTCAGTCTGTGTGAGAATGCATTGCTGCAGGCTGATGAACAAACTCCATAATGCTTCCCTAATGCTCCTGTCAGATGATTTTCATTATTAGTCTTACTTAAATAGAAGGTACCTATGGTCATGCGTATGTACTTTCTCATATATCAGCATATTTAAAACCCTCAGGCCTCAGACAACCAACTCATAATGTAAAACTGCTCTCTTCTTAAAGTGGCATCCGACTGTTTTGTTTCAACATGTTGATGGCACAATGTATTGGCTATAGAACAATTACACAATTGCTTTTACAATACATACTTTGGCTTGCCACTGTGTACGCTGTCCCGGGAAAAAGATGATCTCACAAAGCTTTGAAATACAAATTGTAGTAGTGTCTCTTGTGCATTGTTGCCAACTAAGTAATTTCCAATTACTAAATCCAAAAGTCAGGAAAAGTTGGTAGTTGAGATTATCATAAAGTTCAGTGGATGTTATGAATGCAGCAATGGAGAGACTGCCCTTGCAAATTGCAAGAGGAAAGGGAGCCTTTGCTGTTGGCAGAAGAGCCTTTGAGATCATTTTGAGAAGCATTATAAGGACTTCCAATATACAACATTTGAGTGAATCTTCTACTTTTTCCCTTGATGGTCTTAAGTCACTAAATGGGTATAAGGCTCTGGAAAAAAAGATGAGCGACCCAGTTTTCTTTACCACAGCAGAAAGGGAGAGGAGCGTTGTCTATTGCCACTTTAATGTGTGTTCAATACACTATACTGTCAAAAAAAAATTTGGTCTGTGGTTGCTTTGCATGTTTTCATTGTACGGGTTCCCAAAATATCGCTAAAGAATGCAATCATATTTTATACAATAGCGTGTTTCCATCTTCGTGTCAATAGTTAATAATAGGGAATGCTCTTCCCTGCGTCAGCATGACAATTACCTCATGCAGAAGTCAAGGTCAATAAATCTTGTACATTTGTCCACACGTATTAAATAATTGAAAACAAATGACTGAACTGAAAGAATAAGCCAATGCACTCAAAGTATTAAGCCTGTGCCAATGCATTTCCCCCCCCCCTGATAAGTGTTTCCAACATTAAAGACAGCTACTGGTCTTACTTGCAGGAAGTTGATACTCTCTGACAATCAGACAGTCACATGGTTATCTTTTATATGTGTCTTAATTACAGCATCTATGCAAGCTTATACAGTTAAAAACATCTGCCAGTGCCACTGGGAAAATGTTGGATACATTTTCTAAACAGGTACTTCATGAGGTTATTATTGGTCACCTGAACATGGCTGTATACAGTACAGTCACATCAGTTCATTAGTTCAAAAACATATTCCAAAGGATATTACGGAGCCCCCAAGGGGACATAACGGAAAACATGTTAGAATAACTTTCTGGTGCAATGGAGAAACGATGCTGTGCTCTCCAGAAGGTTTATTGTGTTGTCAATGTCCCCTGAGGGGTACGATATATAACAGAACTTGAAGATTGTGACTCAATTTCTTAGTAACTCTTGAGCAATATTTGTGGGGAAAAAAAAAAGCGTGAGGACAGAAGTTGATAGGGCACACCTGGAGTATATGGATAGTTTTGACAAATGACTGTGTCCTCCAATCAGCACAAGGCTCCTCAGGAGTCTGTCTGAATGTGTAGCTGACAGATCCTCTGTTTAGAGGGCAATACATAGTCTATGGAGGCCTCATATCCTGACACAAGCGCTGCAGGCTATCCTGCTATCATCTCTACAGACACACAGACACACAGACAATGAACACTTGCTCCTACAAACGGGCTAATCAAATGGCAAGGTCCGTAAATCTAGCCAAGACACAGGTATGCAGACTGGCTGGGTCTTGCAAGCAGCAGTGAGCAATTTGGCCTGTAAAAAAGCATGATGACAGGGGTCTGATGTTTCAGGAATAAAGGACAGGAGTGTGATTAAAGTGTAATAAAAAACTGAATAATATGAGCAGAACTTTTATATATAATATAATACTAGATGAACAAAATGTTGCCAGGGAACTTGAAACAAACACAAGGAAACCAGCAACAGGACCCTGCCAAAGTGAAGACAAGAAAAGTGAGTTATGTGTATTATTGCCTCTGATATGATGTAGACAAGGCACAAAGCCAATGTGTTAAATCACTGTGAGCATGCATGTTAATACCTGCATGTGCACATCAATGTATTTTTGCGTGGGTGAGTCAAAGTTGTCATGTGCACAGGAGTGAGCGTGTGACTCTGAGTTGTTCGGCGGCATTAACATCGTCATGCTCGGGGATTTGATTCTCAGCAGGACCACCCATGTTAGAAATGCCACTGTTGGTTGGGATCAAGGCGTCACAGGAAATCACCAGAGGTGGTCCCTGAGTATAAGATCATGAAGCATGTTGGAGGGACAAAAGAAACACCATGGCTTTTTTAAACAATAAAACTGCTGTGCAACCTCTAACTAGCTTACGATGCAGGCATCTCATTATTACACTAGGTAGGTAGCCGAAGACAGCTGCAAGGCTTTTATACAGAGAGTTGTATTGTCTTATTGAAGGTAAACTCTAATTACTGAGTGAGAAGGAAGGTAAAAAGTTACCTATTCTCACTTCATTGTTCCAATGATTACTTCATTGTATTAGATGTATTTAGGCATATATAGAAAGATTTAAGGGTGTGCAGTTTTGTTTGTTTAGATATCATTCATCATTGATCCTAGACACCCGTTATTAAAGCCCTTATGTGCAAGAACGTTAGAAAAGCTGTCTGTTAAAAAGCTTACATTGTCACTGACTATTAGTCTGTCAGCAATGTTTTTGCATGAATACAAATTGTGTCTATAAGTTAGTAGTTGCACAAATAATTTGCAGCATTTAATTGTTAATTTCTTATAGAGAAATTAAACACACATTTGAATGGCTGTACATTCTAAAATGCCAACATAGAAAATGCTTAAATGTAATTCAAATGTAAGATTTAAACTGAAACGTTCTCTATAGGAAATTGTTGTGGTTGATTAAGAACTATAACGGGTGCAATCCTGAACTTTAAACATCACATTTAAATCTTTCAAGAGCTGTAAATGCATGTTATTGTGCTACACATTTCCATTCTGAAAGAAGAAAACCTTTTTTATGGAACAGGGTATATGCAGGAATCCTGAAGTCAAATGTAAGACCTTTTAAGACCTTTTAAGATCTTTTAAGATCTTTTAAGACCTTTTAACACCTTTTTAAAATCCCTTTCCATACATTTTAAGACCTCATCGCCACTTGGAGTTTTAACCGGTTACCTTGGCGACACACTTTACCTCACATTGACTATATACAGTATTGATTGTCCTTCCTCCTTATCTTCCAACCATTTGGATGCAAACTTGCATTTCCCCATAACGATGTTGTTTAACAACCGGCGTAAACGGACCTTTGCGCGCTATCAAGCAGTGAGCGCGCGATGTCCTGTTCAGATGACGTCAAATCCAACGGAATGCCATAAATAAACTACACAGAATCACACTACACACCTACGCAATGATTACATTCAGGCAGACTGTAGAATACAACCTCTTTGGACCATTTATATACTTATTGAAAACAAGCTACAACATGTAATACCTTGGAAAATGCCGTTTAATACTTTTTAATAGCCTTAATTTTCGCTAAATTCATTTATCAACTTTTAATACTTTTTAAGACCCCGCGGACACCCTGTGGAAGCATTTCCACATTGTGTTCAATCCCATTGTCTGCAGAACATCACACACCCTACATAAAGTCAGTGTAGCACAAGAGCAAAGGGAACATTTACATTGATAATTGTGTACAGGGTAACACCAGGCAGTACCTTTCCCTCCGGGCGCCTTTGACCTCGCACGTGCAATCCATCTAAATCCAGCAGCAGGCATCCCAGCAGCAAGTACCATCCAACATGGTGGAGCATGACTGCAGGAGACACTGCTGCTCTGTCTGCACTTCAGCTCTGTTCCCATTGTACCCACAGGCAGACCTCTGCACAGGAGGCTGGTCCAGCCCACAGCCGACACACCCACACACCTACTGGGTACACACCCTTCCACTAGTATCAACTGTACGTGTTGTCAAGGCAATACATGTGATCTGGGATATACGTATGTAGGAGCAGGGTTTCCATTATCTGGTAATTACTGCTTTTTATGTGTGGCCTTTAGTCCCGGCCGCTCTCTGCTCTGCTCCATGTGTGAGAGCAGAGTCTAAGCCAGGCACACAAGAACAGCTAAATGAATATAAAGAAAAACACTGATTCGGGTGACATGTTAGAAGGGTGGCCTAATTACATTACATTAACGCTTTTATCCAAAGTAACTTTCAATAAGTGCATTCAACCATGAAGACACAAACTAATATTTATCTGTGCAGAAATAGTAGGTTCTAACTAAAACTAAAAATACTCAAGGAAAACCAATGTACAAGAATATAAAACATTAGATTTAGAATTCAAATTTCAACAATATAAATGAAGGTAGATTTTCCGGTTCAGCTTTCAGCCTCCTGTGCTGTGCAGGACGTCCTGCCTTGTTCCTGTGCTAGGACGTCCCTCTGGCTATAAGGACTTTTATTGCACATTTTTACTTATGTTTATATAAGTATATATTTAATTATTGTAACATGATGAAAATGTAACAAAACATAATTTCCCTCAGGGATTAATGAAGTCTTTTGAATGATTGTGACTTTGTCGATGCCGAGTGTGAAAAACAGTCTAGACTCTAGAGTTCACTAAGCTCGTGGCTGCAGCCTAAGAGAATCTAAAATATATAGTGTTCATGATGATGTCATTCTAACATTTCTTCAGGACTATCTTCAAGGACAAGTGGACCGGTACCAATTTGTTCCAACAGAAACCCAGTGTAGGACACAGAAGCCTGGGCAATTATCCCCCAGGGTGGCCTCTGTAAATGCTGAGAAACATGGAAACTGATGGAGACAACTGTAATGTCAAATCTGGGACAATTTAAATAGCTTTTAGACGCTATAAGATGCTAACCGCAACATTGGGTGACTAAAAATCTGTTGAACTGAATTAGTGCTCCTTCCAACTGACTGAAGTGGAACGAAGGAAAACAGGGACGGGGATGGTGTGAGCAACTCCACGCTGCTTTCACACATGGATGGATTTGGGTCTGAGGGCGCCTGCACACAACCAAAGAAAATCTCTGGAGGGGAATTAGAAGTGGGGGAAGCCGCAGTGCCCACAGTCAGTGAAATAACCACAGTTGGGAGAACAATTTAAGGGGGAAATATTCATCAAGGATTCTCTGAGGTCGGCTTGATTTACACTACTGGGTTGACACAGAAAGGAGACCTCCTCTGCATGAAAGTGAAGAACAGCAGGGCAGCTCCCTGTCACAGGATGTATGACTTCATGTCTATTAGAAACAAAAGGAGAGGTGGTCTAGCGCAAAAAGCAATATAAAAAACCGAGAGCAGAGGGAGGTTGATTCGAGGTGAACAGGACCTCTGTGGGCACTTTAAAACTGCAGGGCAGATGTGTGGAGGAAATCAATGATCTCTCTTTAATTTCCCGGCACATCTTTGGTTCTCAGCCACATAATGGCTTCCAGAGATCTTCGCCGTCTGCACTGAAAAACGTAATAATCGTTGCACTTTGAGAACAGGACCTGTTGTGGGATACTTTGTTCCGTGAGGAGTTGGAGGGGAACAGAATTGAGAGCGATTACATGTTGCTGATGTTGCGCTCTTGTGACAACGCTCCATCATGTCGCATTTAAACGGAGCTGATTTATCTTCACAGCATGGATACCCCCATACTAAATTACAGTTTTGAAAGGAAAATTATTAGTTTGGGCATGCTCTGGCTTCTCACGTTGAGAAAATTGTTCCACGTCTCTTAAGGGCAGAGAGAAAAACACAACAGGGGCAGGACCTCCTTCCTTTCTTCTGTTTCTATCCTTCTCTTTCAAATCCTCCATTTCTCTTTTATCCTAGAACCCACTAGATTAGAAACCCCCCTGGCTTGTCTGTAATTACTTTAATTTAAATTGGAAACAGTTACAACCATTAAAAGTTACTGCTCAATATATGTTAATGTGAATAAAGGAAAATCTTGACACTGTGCCGAAATGTCAAAAGGATGGCATGTGCTATTTCATATTTTTACACAAAGCATGTTTTCGTGTCCATGGGTTTTAATTGAGCAAATAGTTTGCTCCAAGAGATTTGGTTCCCTTCTGCGAAGTCTTTGATGCATCACGCAAGTCTTAGCTTCAGAATCCAACCCATCAGATGGTTTTGGATTCATTTAGTATAATTTTTTTTCTTCCTTATTCTGTCTATGGAAACGAGAGCTCTGTTTCCCACTGCATCCCTTCTGTTGTTACTTAGACATGTTCTTGGTTTAAGAGCTCAAAGCTTGATCAGAACTTTTATGGGACCATAAATTAGATTACCCCTAAAACAAATCATTGTTGAATATCAGCAGGAGGAGAGCTAGTTAACATTAGCTGTTGGCAGATGGTGGACAGGACATTCCTGCTTGGTTAGATAACAGAGCTAACAGCTAAAGGTGATGGAGGTTCCATTGACAAAAAAGGATATATGGTGAAAGTTCAATTGTAGAATGTAACAGCATCTGTTCAAATGTAATCTTGTAAAATAGTTTCGTTTTTAGCGAGACTTGAAGAACAGTTATACGGGAGTGCTAAAAATGATAGGATTTATTGTACTGTTTTTTTAAATGAATTTAACGTAATAAAAAAGACACTTTATAACTCAAAATACATTCTAAAGGTTAGGGTTTGAGTTTTGAGTTAGATTCAGAATCAAAGTCATACAGTAGCATTTGTCTGCAAATCCATTGTCAAATTGCTTGCTTGGGATGAAGCTGAAAATACTGAAAAACAGATCTAAAGACCTTGGTGAACATAACTCTGAAAAGCACATTTCTTATTGACGTATATCACTTTTGCACACACCAGTCCACATGACACTGACAAGACCTGAAGAATGTTGAACCTGGGAGATTCATGCCTGCATTTTCAAACTCTAAGTGCTATAATTAAGGGAATATTACATTATTTCACAATACCATCAACACTGCTTAAATGATTTACTTTTCCCTGTCTCTGATATGATCATAAAGCATGACACTCACTAATCACAGAGTCCTGTAGACACAGCCCTGAGAGAACTGTAACTATCCTTTCAGCAGAATCCTTCATCCTGGAGCCAGACCCATTTTGCTACATTTTAAACGCTGGCAGAATATCATACAAACTTGCGAATAAAAACTGATGTGGTTTACTTATCTACTACTGGGCCTTACTGGAGCTACTTGGCTTGCTACAGCAGGTATTTAAAGACATCTTGAGTCTAAAGTTGAGGAGCTCTGTCAGCACATTTAGCTGCTTCCATGTCTCTGTTGCTATGAAACCTTACAGCGAGCAAAATGCATACAAGAACAAGAGCACAACTATGGGAACCATATTGAGATCTATAAAGGAATGTGTCGTTTTCTGGCATGAGAACATGTTGTTTTTGGCTAACGATGTGTATTTAACTATAGGAATTTAACATAAAGAATGATTGATTCTAGCTTTGACAGTTTAGGAATGAGCTTTACGTCCACACACCAGTGCCCAATTTTCACTGAGTCGGCTCTCAGACAAGCGGATGATACAAAATCAAGAGCAGCTCATATCCCCATAACCTTTTGGATAAGAGGTGAACACAGGCTAACCTGTCAGTCTGACTTTTCTTAACATCCCAGCTGGATGACCCGACCCTGACCTTGACTTCGGAATCTGGACAAGTAGGAAGTGTGGCAAGAGATGGAGGAAAAGAAGTACAAACATAGTAAAAAAAGGCTAGAAAGCCATAGTAACAAACCACTAAACACATTTGCACATCTCTGCTGAAATATACTGTACGCCTGTTTGATACAGCCTCATTGCTCTCAGTGTTTTTATTAGTAGCTGTTTTCAGCAGGAAAAAAGGTCAGATAGACCCAGCACGATATTGGAAAAAACTGACATTGCGATTTTTGTCCCCGCTGCGATATATATTGCGATATGAAAAAATACAGGAATTGAAGAAAAGACAGTTTTTTTTGTCCGCAAACCATCCTTTCTTGAACTTTAATGCTATACAATTTGTATTTTTTTAAGAACATTTAACCGGATGAAGGATTTTTAGTCACGGACGTCTCGATCTTAAGTTATCAGAGCAACAAGCTGAGCTAGCTCTGTTAGCAGCACCGAACTGCCTTGGAGAAATACATGAAACTGATTTATTCAGTGTTTTTACCTTTAATCACCGGGTCCGTTTGCTTTGGAGATTTGATTGTGATTGGTGGTTTGCTGTGCATGCAGAGCTTGCATGTCAGTCACTCAAGTACCCCTGACATGAGAGCAGCGCAAGTTTTCCTTTTGTAGCAAGCAGCAAAATAATTGTAACATGACGTGTTTTAGTTAATTTGCTTACGTAATATCGCACGTCCTAAAAATAATTGTAAATAATAACAATAATTTAAAAAAAGAATTAAGAAAATTGCACGTCCTGCGATGTGAATATCGCGATTATCGTCATGACACGATATATCATGCAGCCCTAGTACACACCACATGGCCAGCAGCAGAGGAAGCTGTTTTTCATATTCTACAGCACCAACTGACAACGACATGTGACATCACTTGAGGACATTTATTGGACCTCGCAGAGCTCCTTCTCGAGCCACCAAAGGCTTTATTTAACTTTGTTAACAACTGCAATAATAATCCTCAACACCTGTAAACAGACTTTGATGTGTCAAATCTGTGGAATTCCCCTTCAATGGTGCTTCACATTTTTTAAATCTTAAGTCTTAGTATAACTCTAGGTCAAACACTTCTTACTTCTGGAAATTTAAAAGACAACCATAACGAAATGCTTAACACTTCTCGTATGAATATTTCGTTCATAAACAATGCTTCAGATAATATGTGCGATGTGAAAGCGTGTTGTGAGGAAAGAGCTGTCACCACCGGATGTTGCAGTTCCCCCTCAACATCACAGAGTGCTCCGCAACTTTATTGTTCTGATTCACTCCCTCTGATCTCAATAGTGTAGTTTCCCAGCAACAGCTGTTTTTAACAGACACACCCTGACAATAACTCTTCTGTCAATATTGTGGAGCATTAGCCACTTAAAAGCCAGACAATTTGAAACCATTAGCCCAAAATAGATCTAGAGTATTGGACCTAGAATTCCCATGTGAGCAGAAGCATGACTCATTGAAGCTGAAGTTGCATTGTGTTTGCTCCTGGCGTAAATAAGCCAGCGAGTATTGCAGGCTTAAGCTGAACATTAGAAACGTCTTCTGGAATTAACAGCCTTGAAAAAAGGTTAAACAATGCTTAACCTGAGGAAACAATTAAGCTTTGCTAGAACACGAACATTGCACCAAGGGTGAAGTCAATAAGAAAACTCTTTCCAGACTCATCATGGAATATGACATGGACCCTGGTGGGATGATTGAATTATGGAGGCGTGTCAAAGATGATGGATGACTACCAGTAAAAAGCCATTGTTTGATGAGCTTTATGAAAGAGGCCTCAGAGAGCTTGTGATAACACAGAGAAAAAGAGGGAATATTATGACCACAAGCGTGTGAGGCAGCCTCTCTCTCTCACTGACAGATGAAGCTTTAGGGATCAAGTGTAATCAGTGTTATTACTATTTATAAAACTAAAAGCCCTCAGGCAAACCTGATTAACTCTTGTGGTGAAAAAAAACTATAAAAAAAGCTCTGCCATGCTCTATTGTTCCCTCTTTGTCTGAAACATGCATACTCTATATGCGAGAAAATCCACATTTTTTACTTTATCCTAGGATCACGTGCAAAAACATGCTGATCATATCATTATATAAATATATATCGTCATCCTATATATATATATATATATATATGAATCTATACATTACATGTGTTGTCTTCAGTTATTCTATTTACAATGATTTAGATCAAAGGAAAGCAGCTTATTTTCACATTAAGGAAGCTGGACACATCAAATGTTTGGATAATATCAAAAGATGCACTAGAATTTCCCTCAAAAGTAGTTTTGATTATTTGAACCAATTACCATCTGATTGAAAGACCAGAGCACTTCCACAGAGCCACGGTCGCACCTAGTAGTTCTGATTATTACAGGAAACGTTGATAATGAGGGTTCAAAGCCATGAACATATGTTGTAGTTCATAACTCTGGCTTTAGGGTTACATGTTTAGCTAAGGTCCCTGACCTCCAGGTGTGTTTAACATCTTAATGCACTTTGGAGGAGCTATACATTAACTTGGCGAGTGCCATGTCTCTAAAGAGAGCACCTGTCAAGGGAGCCGGTGGCACCGGACAGGACATGCATCAAAGTCAGGAAACCCCAACAACATGGCCTCGCAGTCAGAAATGTTACGCTTCGCAGACGACAGCAGCAGACCTTAGCGAAATGGAAATAGATCTTGGTAATGTACAAGCCTTGTTTTATTTCTTTTTCTTTCACATGGGCAGATTCTGAGGAGAGCCAGAGACAGGGCGGCTGCACCTCCACAGGTCTGGTCTGTGTGGACCTAATGAGAAACAGGCTGCAGGGAAACAAGGGCTGTGTCCAAAACCACTCCCTTATTCTCCATTTCCTACATGATACACGGCAATGAACACTTTTTCCTATCCTTTGACACATTTCTTTTTTTACTAATGATTTAGTCATTAAGTACATCTACACATTCCTTGTTTTGTTTGACTACAAGTCCAAACCCCAAAGATATTCAATTGAATATAATAGAAACATGGCAGCAAACATTCACAATTAGGGAACTGGAAACAGTAAATGTTGTATTGGTGGTTCTTAAAGGAATAGCTAGACATTTTGGGACAAATGTCTACAAAAGGAACTTTGGTGCTTGTGGTTGATGAAAACGCATAACCCTAACCCTAATTAGCCATGGCAACATGCCATCATGGGATGGACTACAAGCCTCTGAGGCTGAACATTTAGCTAGCTAAAAAGTGGGTAACAAAATGCAGGAAATGGTATTACTAACAAAGAACTGCTAACAGAGCACTAATATACTAATAAAGGACTGGCTTATCTAAAACCAGTTGAGTAGCACTTGAAATGTTTGGCTCCATTAACCTGATGTACTTACTGTATATGATTCTGTTTTCTTCAAGGTTGTATCTTCCTGGTCGAATGTACTTATTGTAAGTCGCTTTGGATAAAAGCGTCAGCTAAATGCAATGTACTGTAATGCAAAATGGAAAGGCAAATGGTAAGGGTTAGGGTTAGAGAAAAGCTAAGGCGGTTGGAATGGGGAATACCAACATTTTTCTCAGACTGAGATTCGTCTAAAAAAATTAAAAACTCTTAACGACTTTACTTGCAATATATGAACTTTCTATTCACATATAAATGTTCTTTCATGGCCTCCACCGTTTCTTAAAACATCAGTAAAAATTTCAAGGTTTTCAGAAAAATTCAACTTCCACCTCACGTCTCTTATTGTAAAAACGGTCAAAATGAACCCACTTCAAGGCAGCAATCGCTTCATACATAAAGATTGATTCAACTACTGTACTATGTCTGTACAGTAAATATGTCACTGGATCCACCAACTACTTAGCTTAGCATAAGGTCAGGTATCAACAAGGCAGGGGGAAACACACAGAGACAGTGGCGTGGACTGAACAACCACAGCCAGAGGAGACAGATACAGACACAATAAAACACAGAAAAATAAAAACAGATGAATAGAGAACTCATAATGAGAAAGGGATGCAGCTGAATAAGATGTCCCTATTAAGATGGATCTGGTGCAGCTTGTTCCAGCAAACATCCTCCACAACTTAAAACAGCAGGAGAGGGCTTTGTGGTCTTCATCATCAGTAAGGCATCCCAATGTCATCCTGATGGAGGAACTGTGAGCCTGTTGCAGCTGGCACGGCATGGTATACTGTTCTGCCAGGACACTACTGTAACTATGAAGAGAACCAGAACCTCACTCAATATTTCAGGAGTTTTGAAGATGGAAATTAAAACCTGATTTGCTTTTTCTTTGTTTCCAAGTGCAGAGTTGATGCCTTTGTTTCCATTTCAAACATGTGTAGATTATAGAAACAAGGTTTATTCTGTACGTGCCAGTGTAAACAACCGTATGTATTTCTAGTAAGGGTGGGCGACCATAATTTAATATAGGGATGCACCGAATATTCGGCCGCCGAAAATTATCGGCCGAAAATGGTTAAAAAGGCCCTTTCGGCTTTCGGCCGAAAGGGTTCTAGCACCGAAAAAATATCACCGAATGTCAGAGAACAGGGTTACGTTGGTAAGCTAACGTGTTGTTGTGATGACGTAATCAAAACGCGGCGACAAGCACGGCGCGCGACCATGCTCGCGGCTGGCTCACAGCCAACATGTCTGCAGCTTGGAGATATTTAAAAATATCAGAGAAAGAGGCGCGGATTGCGATTTGTAGAATGTGTTCAGCTGACATTTCTCGAGGGGGTGTAACTGCAAAGACTTTCACCACTTCGGGATTACTCCACCACTTGTAATCAAAACACCCGGACAAATATGCGGAGTAAGATCAAATCACAAGCACTGACAGCGAGAGACTGTTCAGCGCTGCCTCTCATGTGCTTGATGAGAAGAGGAACAGATTTATGGCTGGTAAAGCAGAGAAGCTAATGTTCATTAAAAATAACCTCCCACTTTTCCTTAATAAGTAGACAAGGCTGGCTTATCTAGTTCTACATGTCTACTCTATACCCACTTTCCTGAACAATTTTCATTGTGAGTTATAATTCACCATCTCAGGTTATCATTAGGGGGAAATGACAGCAGCACAGTGTTCAATATATTGTACTTTCGGTATCTAAATGATACAATGTTGTTTACATTGCTCATGAGGACAGACCACCTTATTTGCAGATTCGTGAAATTGTAATTTAATTTGTAATTGATTGTGGATTTTGTATCCAGTTTTCACTTTATGTATCTTTATACAATGTTTACTACTTTGCTTATGAGGACAGACAGCCTTATTTACAGATTATTGAAATTCAATTGTAATTTCATTTGTAAATAGTTACATTCATGTGGATTTATCCAGTTTGCACATTTGTATGAATGCACTTATAGGTGCATTTGTTGTTGTTGAAGGCCTGGCTGTTACAGTCTTTATTTACACTATTTTGTTGTAGGCCTACTGGCCTAGATGTTTATGCAGTTTTAAAGCACCTTGGCTTTGTTCTGAATGCACTTTGTTGTAGTTATCCTACAGAGAAAAAAAAATGCACTTGACTTGGAATTAATGTACTGTATGCATTCAAAAGTGCTGAATAAATGTTTTATGGACCCATAATAGTGATTATTATTTAAGTTAAGTTTTGCCATAATCATTTATTTTTCCATAATCAGGCAGCTGAACAACATTGGTAAAAAATGTATACATTATATATATATATATTTCTATTAATCATTTTCGGCCTTTCGGCATTCGGTTTTCGGCCAACTGTTTCCTATTTTCGGTATCGGTTTCGGCCAAGAATTTCCCATTCGGTGCACCCCTAATTTAATATAACATATTTTGTTTATTGCAGTGATTGTAATAAATCACATCATTCCAAAATGAAAAGGGTCAGGGTTAAAAAGAAAAGGATAAACGAACAAGATGAAACATGGTAAGCAGTTCAAACACGACGTTATAGAAAACACCTGTGACGGTGACGCTTGCAGTTCTCGCCAAAAATAGACAGAGTGAAGTATCTGTTGAGGACTGGCAGTGCTGCCTGTGCCAACACCAACACCTCACACAGGCAGCTCGTTGCATGTCACACACAGGCAAAGGAAGGCAGCTAGAATCAGTCGGGGGGACCAGTTTCAGCCGGTCTAATTCACTTTAGTGTCTGGCCCACATTACATGGACCTTTTAGTTGCACCCATTCTTGCAACACCATGTCATTGCTCAGAACGCACTGTTGCACCAACTATGCAGACCAATGGAAGTTCAAGTGTCCGTTTAATGGGACCTTTGAACACTTAGATCACCCCCCCCATTGTGTTTCCTGTGGACAGAGCAACCTGCTGTCAGTCCACATGCAGGTTGCTGCTGCCTTCATTGCTGTTGCTGATTAGGTTCAGGAGAGTGGAGCAAAATAAAAAGGACTGCAAATAATATTTTCTTACGTCAATATTCACTAGACGTGATAAGGTGCAATACTGATTTCATCTATGGTGCGTCTCAGTTAATTAATTCTAACATAGCTCTCAACAAAAGCTGGATCAAGCAAATATTATGCTTTAAGGATCACTACAATTATTTTTGGATGATCAAAATGTTGATTGTTGCCAATTATTCAGTGACTCAAGACTTAGAACATTTCGTCCCTGTATTTCTCCCACTTACTCCCATTAGAAAATAAAGAAAAAACTAACAAACTACAAAAGACAATAATGATTACCACAACGAACAGCAGGTATTCGTGTAGATAATTACAATCAGAAAAACTCTGGATCTGGAACATTGAGAGAGGAAGCAAGGAGGAAACACAGATGACCTGTTGGTCATACCCAATGATTTACTCAACGAAAACATCCAATTACACAGTGGTTAAGATAAAATGCATTATTTGCTTTTAGTTGTTTTATTATTTTCTACCAATGGTTTTAACAGTCAAAACCACAAAACCAACAAATTCCCTTATTGCTTTTTGTTTTTTTAAACCATGAGGAATATGCCCTTGATACAATCAATCACAGCAGACTTTTAGCCTGATGAACCCTTTTGCAGGCCACAACAAAGAACCGTCAAAAGACACACTGATGGACTAGAGGACAGACAGTTCAGGACACTGTCCAAGTTGACCATTCACCCCGAACCATGAGGTGGGACGGGTGGTTGGTGCCCCTGGCAGAGTGTCTCTGCACCGCAGCGCTAATGAATGACAGACGCTGGACTGGTGGTTTTACAAAGACTGATGGAAAAGAAAAATGAAGCCAGTGAAACCAGGCCTGTGGCTGGTATGTACGACTGTATCTGCCCGCCTGGACACAGCTGGATCTAATCACCATGACGACTGGTCAGATGCCCACACTCGCTGATTTAAACCCTGGGAGGCAGCTGTGAAACCAGGAGGCGACTGCATGTTTTCTTTTGTCTTTTTAACACCTTGTGAACAGAGGATTAAAGCATAACTTTAAAGAGCACTGCAGGCACCAAAAACATCCTACTTACAGTTCCAAAGTGCAAAAAAGGCTCATCCTCAGGATCCCCCAGCAAGTTCTCCAGGTCGTTTGAGGCCAGCAGTATATTCTGTGTGCAAACAGGCGGGCGAAACCACAAACAAAGACAGTTCAGAGCATCATCAGCGGAACATTCAGAGTTGTTGAATTCATCAGACTGGATCAAAACCCCAGGAGTCAATGCAGTTTTTAAAAAATCCTCTAATGATCTTTTTATCATGCTTCATAGTAAAAAAACAGGTTGGTGCGTCAAAGAATTGACTGCAGGAGTCTGGATGTCTAGGCTTCAAAAAGGCATCTGGCTTCACCTTAAACACCTTGGTGACATGTTGGAGCCACGCTGTTTACATAAATCAAAGCAGCAATGCTATGAGTTAATGACATGAATTTCCCTGATCTTTTTTTTTGTTCTTTTCCATTCATCTCTCCTCACCTCCAGGCGGTTGGTGCGTGGGGATCGAGGAGGCTTGCGGGAGGTCTCCCCACAGCGGGGTGGGTGGTGGCTGCAGTGTCGCTGGGCGGCGTCAGGGTCGCCCATCAGGAAGGTCAGCTGTCGGAGATGACCCTGCAGAGGCAGAAACAATAAATGCAAGGTTAGTGCAGAAAAGACTGTCATTACCTTTAAGCAGAACATAATTATCTTACATGTTTCTTGATGCAGGGTTAAGTTTTGGACATTACAGGGAAAACCTGTGAGATTTGAGTCACAGAAAAGGTATGTGCACACCCTGAACATTTGGGTCCATAACAGGTAACAAAATACTAGCTAACATATTCAATTTTATAATGTTTGGCAAATGACAACACTGACATAGTAGGCATAGTTTTGGGATATATTCATCTAAATAACAAAGATAAGAGATGACAAATAAATGAGAACAATAAGACAATGAGAAAAAAAAAATGTATTCAACATGTAATAATAAAATAATATTATATACATACATACAGTCGGACTAGATTTGACTTTGCAGTGAAGGTATTCCAAGCTTTGTTCTCCAACTTTATCTGGCTTTGCACGCCCAATATTCTTCTATTTTGTTTAAGGTACATTGAACACAAAATGTGTTCCAATTAGAAGATTTATGAGCACCATTCCTCTGGTTTCAATTTGCATCTGTGCTAGTTTTCATGCTCATCTAAGATTGAATATCTCTGGGTTTTGGACTGCTGGTCGGACTACACAAGCAATTTGAAGGTTTCACCTCAGGCTTTTGGACCTTGAGATGGATACTTTCCACTTTAGACAATTTACAGTCCAAACCATTACACTCCCTAATTCATTGCGTTTTCAGACCTAAACACATTGAATCAGAATCATACGTTAGAGACAAAGCTATCAGCTAAATCTGTATCTTACAGCCAAACTATTCATGCAGTACATATTCTGTGTTTTTATTGTATAACTTTTCATCTATATGCACAGAATCGAAGAACAAGCCTAAACAAAGAGACGTAAGGGGGTTACAGAGGGTCATGTGTTTTTCTGCAGTTCCCATGGTTCCTTTACTAGTCAGTCTGACATCAGGCCAAACATGACAAACAAAGCATGGTCAGACATTTAAAAACCTCTATCCTCAGGCTGTGTTTATAAGAATGTGACGGTGAATGAGAGAATGTCTGTGTGTGTGTGTGTGTGTGTGTGTGTGTGTGTGTGTGCGTGCGTGCGTGCGTGCGTGCGTGCGTGCGTGTTTCAATTTCTTTGTGTAACCACTCTTGGATTTGGAGTCAATTTGATTTGTAATGTCAAATTCAAATGTATTTATTTTTTCCTGGTTCAAGATAGTTGATGCATATCAAAAAGGTAGTATGCGTAAACAAGACCAATTAGGAAAAAATGAAACCCATTTTAAATCAAATCCAGAGACAAGTGGAAGAAGACATTCAGTACATAGTAAAAAAAGAACTTACCCTGCAGATTTCTGCCAGAAATACCCTCAAACAGTGCTCAAACAACAAAAATGTATCCATATGTAAACATGTCATGTATACTAAATGTTGTGGTGATTGAGTTATATTTGAGTCGTCTAAAGGCGAAACACAGATGCCAAAAAACATACAACATGTATTTAACTACAGTATGGCAATCATTTTCATATTCTTCTTTGGGTCTGAAAATGCTTCCCAGTCTTGCTGCAGTATAATGGATGACAGTAAGAGTTATAGATAAAACAGAGTAGAGTAATGTATGGTGTAGAGTTGCCAAACACGAAAGATTGCCCAGAGACAAGACTGTCACCACCTCCGAGTGTGGAAGCGCTCCGTCCTTGGAGCTTAGTAAAAAAAAGCTGTCGCCAGGGGAAACGAGGCTATGGATAACCCATTTTATCTGGTGCTAAGAACAAATCCAGATGTCACCTCTAAAACGCTTCGCCTCCCCCCTCCCCCCATTGTGTTACAGTCACACTGCTTGTTCTAATTTGGAAATCACGTCCTTTACACAAAGCCAAGTGCATTATGGGCCTTCAGAAAATAGCTTTTCATGCAATTGTTTCAGTTTTGCATTTGATATAAAAAGGTGCTGACAGGGCAACGGTAAGAGTCTCCTTCCAGCTAATCATCAGAAAACTTTCTTTAAAAAAAATGTTTCACATGAGAACATATCAGCACAGACTAGAAACATGAAACAGACTAGCGTCGCCCCTTGCCTTTTATCCATGTTTTTGGGCTAATACATTTGTTTGACATTGTTTTTGCACATCCAACCGGAGGATGCTTGATCATACACTTCAGTCAGACAGCCGTAGAGCAAAGAGGCGTTTTGCAAGAACGAAGACCTGTTGTTGTGTTTTTTGTGAGAGATTATATTGTTTACACATGTATAATCTGTTCAATATTTAATATTAATATTCCATACGTCATATATTTATGTATATATATATTTGTATAATATCTTGTCAAATTCAACATGTATATTTTCTATTTTCTTTTCTTGTTTATTGTAAACTGCCTTGTCTTTTATGCTGCTGCAACAACAAGAATTCCCAAATTGGGATCAATAAAGTACCATCTTATTTCTCTTACTGTACACAGATCAGGCACGCTTTTAGAGTCTACTAACAGACTTTCATACCAAACAGAAATAATTGAAACACAATAGACGTCCGGACTAAACAAATGCATGCATAAAACCGAGATACACATGTTTCAAGAGTGTCAGCAAAAAATACTCAGTTTGGTTTTATTTTCCCATCGCTCAAAGACATCCAGGTTTGTTTAACGATAAAGGTAAGTAAAGGGAAATGTCTTCATGTCGAGTGCATTACAGGGAAGGGGTTGAACTTGGTTGGGAAATTCATCCTCTGTCAGTGTTTCCTCTATCATTTCATGTACCACTGGTGCTTGGCAGGTAATTGAGGTTGTGGTTGGAGCAGGTTGCATGGATTCCTATACATACTAACAAACAAACACATGGTTTCTAAGCAGGATGTGCTACACGTCTTTGTGTCTGTGATGGAAAGTGAATGGGGTCAGGGCTGGAATACCTACGTCTGACTTAACTCAAATGAACTGGACTTACTCTACACATGTGGTTTATTATTTGGCAACAGTTGTTTAAGATATCATCTTACTATTGCACAAACATCTGTTCATATAATGTGTGTTATCACACACACATGCATTATTGAACAACATTCCAAAGTTCTAAAGTAAGGGATTATAAAACCTGACGAAGACTTTTCAAAAACTCTATTGTCAGGTCAGCCGAGGGACTGTCACAAGAATACAACTTGTTTAGTGGAAGCAGCATCTTGTACATGAGGACCAACAGAATAGATTAAAGTTTGTATGACGTAGGGCTGGGTGCTTTTCTGTGCCTTGACGTTGCTTTACACTGGGAACATGTTGGGAAAATACTGAATGTACTCTTCTAATATCCGAGTAGCACATGATAACAAAGCCCCTTATGTAGCTGTGTATGCAACAGGATGTTTGATTACCTAGAAGAGACTCAGGACACACTGTTTTAGGCAACGATTAACATGACGATTCAGCCCCTAGGGCAGGGGTCTGCAACCTTTTTGACCAAAAGAGCCATTTTGCTCCTTTTTCCAAAAAAATTAATTGTCTGGAGCCGCAAAACATATTTCATAGCTTGATAGCTAATAAAGTTGTATTTATTGTTATATCAGACAAAAACAAAAAAAAATTGCATTTATTAGGATATTTATTACATTATATAAAACTGTTAACCTCTAATAAGAAACAAAAAACTCCTATAAGGAGAATTAAAAATAATACACAGGCCTACATTAAAATAAAT
>NW_011369216.1:192784-204969 GCF_000735185.1 Notothenia coriiceps | reverse complement strand
TGTGTGCCTTGGCAAACCCAAATCTCTTAAAAAGGGGCTGCAACGGATCTGATACAGACTGATACAGATTTGAACACTTCTATGACGTCACAGAAGTGGCGCTACGGCTATTGGACCAAATCCACCAATCAGGAGGAGACAGCCACGGACATTGCCGTTGGAAAGCGCTGGAGACGCTGTAGTACATATGCCAGGCCTGTAGATGGTGCTGTTCTCACAGAATCAGCCCATGCAAAGACAGTGTTAAATTGAGCGAAATGAGGAATGGCTAAAATGCATGATCTGTTTGGTATTTTGAAAAATAAAAAGAATAAATATGCCTTATATAGGTATGGTCCCACACTATATTATTCAAATATAGCATGATAGGTCCACTTTAATGGAAAACCAACATTAATTGCCCGAATGAATGATCTCACTTTACTGACTGATATAGCTTTGAGAAATCACTATTGCTCTCATTATCAAACAACTAATTATCCACTGTAGTAACTTTATTCTGTGTTTGTATGAGTAAGCTCTAACTTACTCATTAATATGTATTTTTCACATTTATAAAAAAATGCAAGCAATCATTAATAATTACAGGTTTGAATCATTTGGTGTTATGACAAATGTAAGGCCAGCCATCTTGTAGTAATCATGTATTGTATTACATTACCAGTTCAGATTGAAAGTTGAACTTGTATAACATTGGGGGACTCAGAAGAGACATGTTTTTAAAGTAACTGAGGCTTTTTCTTTAGCATGCCTCAAGACTCAACATATAAGCCTCAATCCTCAAATGAAAAATAGCCCTTATGATGTTTTCACAGGCTAAGTAGACCCTTTTATAAATAGTGGATTGATCTTCATGGTGCAGTGTTCCTTACACACGAGCATTTGCATCCTTGTTTAGCATACTTACTGTCGTCCTCACTATCAAATATCCACATTAAGCAAAGTAAGCAGATGTTCACTTCATTATCCGCGTTGCTTGTGGCTTGAGACTAATGAATGTTTGTCATTAATTTTGCCTTTTTATCCCCTTTTTTAACTTAAAAAACTGAGATCTTCTTTACCTGATTAGCATCCTCATTGATTTCACATTCTTCACGGCTGTTGACTAAAGGTTAAAAGGGCAAAGAGAACCATTATTCAAATGATTTCTTCTGTCTAAGTGGCCCTCGTCCATATATCTCTGAGGATTCCTGTAAGGCTGGTATGTTGGAATTTCTTGTGCGACACCAGATACGTTCGCTCGCTGCCATTCCTCGGGGCAGCAGAGTGTGACCGCTCTTTGTAGACCAGTGGTTCGTCTGGCACTGTTTTCAGGATGAGTGTAAAGAACAAATGGGTCTGACAGACATGGATTCATTTGTGAAAGTGCATAAGAGAAGTAGGGTTTAATCTTACGTGAGCTACCCTATACATCTTGTACAACCTTTGGAAAAAGACCTCAGGCAGCCTGAAACTTGTTCATGGTAGTTACAAACCCAGGGGTCCATGCTAAAGTGCTGCTATTGTAATCTGTAGGCACCCTGCTGCTCATGTACATCACTCTAACATGACCAGCCTTTAGTCAAATGGACTTTCTCTCTTGTGTGGTAGTAAAAAGCACCTTCTCTGTTAGCCTAATTAGTCTCAACATGGCCTCTAACATAATGACATTGCCATTTAAGTTGGCAATGATGTCAGTCAGTTCCCAGGATAAAGTGTGATCAGTATACAACATGTCAGTGTTTGAATGGTGACTCACTTCTCTATATATGATCAAAAAAGCTGCATTCATATTCCTCTGGAGGAGTTGTTAAAGTGCAGAGTTAATAAAAGAAAACCCTGTGGGCAGGACTTGACGATTGGCACTCTACTTGTTGGCATGGTGTTACAATAAAAGGCTCCTGCTTCTAATGACTTGAGAAAAAGCCAGTGGGTGAGCCCTAAAACATTGTTTGGCACTGTGCTGCACCAAAGGGAAAGAAAAAAAGTCTTTAAATAGGATGGAATTTGTAGCAGCCCTCTGCAGCTTTTAAAGGCAATGGCCCCGTAAGTGGTTTTCCGCTTTTCAGGAATGCCATCGGTGGTCTGTTCACAGCGTGTTAGAGCTTTCCTAAGTGCCGGCAGAAGAACAATTCAGTGTGGTTTCTGCAGATGGCCGCCCTCTGGGTTCTCTAACCTTGAAACACAGAATGGCCGTAAGCATGTGGACTGTTGACGTGATTTCTGTAAAGGGAAAATGGAAAATAAAACGACATGTTAAATAGTATTGTTGAGGCAAGTGGTCTGTTTTTTTTTATAAAGTTGGCTTTGTGTACAGACGCATTGTCTTGTTGAAACAAGAAGGTTGTTCCTTTAACTGCAGCCACCTTGCTGGAAGCACGCTACTGCAGAACAGTAATATAACTTTCCATGCGGTTGCCTTGAGATTCCTCTTTGATAGCGCCTATCCTAGGGCTGGGTAATAAATAACGTTACATTAACCCTTGATTATGACTAAGGCTGTTATTAATTTAATAGAGGAAAGATGATGTTCTGTGTCTTTAATCCTTCTCCTCTGTAATGGAAATTCCTCTAAATCTCTTTGCTGTTTCACTACATTTTCTTTTTCATTTTACACCCATTTTGCAATATTGTAAACATAAATCACGCTTGTAAAAAGACATGTTGTAGTTCAAGTTCATTAACACACTGTAGTAGCTCTAATATTGTAGCACAAAATGATCTGTGAGTGTGTTTGAATCTGACACAGCTTCTTGAGCTTACCATGTGTTTCCTCCTCTCTCACTCCAGATGAGGTGAGCATTCTGCAGGAGCTTTCTCCTCAGGTGTTGAACAGCAGTAACACCTCAATGACTGTAGATGACAGCAGGTGTCCAGTCCTACAGGTGGGACAGTACTCCACCTTGTCTGTCCCTCTTCAAGACCTCCTCATTGATGGGTAATGTTTCAACTACATTATCCTCATACATACACTCTTCTTGTATAGCTTCCTACTTACTAGAGATGCAGCAAATGCCATGTTCTGCCCCGCGAAAAAATGTTTACACTTTCTCCGAAAAGGAAATAAGTGACTATCCCTTTTAGCTGTAAAAACTTTGTTTTTAAGGTTTTAAATCCACTGCTTGTTTTGTACTTGCCGGTGTTACAATGTGCACGCTTTATGTCTTATTCTCATGCCTAAAACCCTCTGCACATGACGTGTGTGGCTGCACTGATGAGCCGCAGCTTCCACCGTTAGCACAACATGCATGTTGTTTTTGTGGCTGTGATGTAACTGTCTGTGCCACTTTGTATGAAACATATACAGACATTTTAGCAGCAACAGAATCACATACAGCATCTCTACTTACTACTGCATGGAAATGAAAACACTGTTAGCTTACTTTGCTTTTGGTCATTTAAAAAAATGGCACCTTCCTAGTGTCCTGAAAATACAGTACTGTCTATGGCTGAATGGTGTGTGTCTTTGTCTGTGTTAGGTTTGCAGAAGAGTTCAGTTTGCTGGTGCAGCTGCGGAGTCCTCAGCAGGACGAACGCAGCGTCTTCACCATGCTCAGCCCCGACAGCCGAGTGATGCTGCAGCTGCGGATCAGCGCCTACGCCATCATCTTCATAGGAACACAACAGCGTCATTACGAGTAAGGCCACTCATCCCTATTCCTCTTTCTTTTTTCCTTTCCAAAAACGAATTAAAATCAAGCTCAAATGTTGTTACAGATTTATCGACAGCTTTATAAATGTTTTATTCATGACATTGCTCAAACTCTTCCAGTAACACAAACAAGAACAGTACATTCTTTGAACTTCTAATGAATTACCCATAATGCAAAAGATCCAGATGTGATTACAACATCAAACTCAGGTAATTGAGGACAACTCATTCCTCTTCCTGCTTCTTGGCTGAAGGGTAAACAAATGTGTCTGCACATTAGCAGACATTCTGTGGAAGTGGCCTTGTTTGCAGCATGTGTGCATTTGCTTGTCTGTGTTTTGTGTTTGGCTGTCTCTTTGGTGATGTGATTTATTGGCTGTCTCTTGGCAGGTTTCTTGTTTTCGGGACACAGAGAGTTTGAAGCTATTAATCACCGCAAGACAGCGGACAGAACTGGGCCAAAAGATAGACACATAGATACTATACTTATCTTGTACTGTTGGCACATGGTTAATGTATTTTTTTAACCTTCCCTTCTGCAGTTGTTTGGCAGCATGTCTGTTGGTGGCTGCCACCTACAATGTCCAGTTGGGTCTAGAACCCATCTTGACGTTTTTAGGAGGGTGGTCGGTTGAGTTTGGCCAGTGTAAAAATGTTCAAACCGGTTTGACATTTAGCGGGTCACAAGACCAAACCAGTACAGTATACTTATTAAACAAATAGCTTTCACGCTTGACTTAACATTTCAGTTTTATAAGTTTCTGATGTAGGATACCTTTTTAAAGGGGACCTATCATGCAAAATGCACTTTTTGATGTATTCTATACATAAAGATGTGTCCCCGGTGTGTCAGAGAGCTCACGCAGCGTCAGAAAATAAAACCCTCTCTCTTTTCCTCCGTACGCAAATCTCTAAAAACGGGGGAACAACGGAGCTGATCCAGATGTGCGTCCGATATGACGTAATATCTGAAATGTGGACCCACGGGCCTATCAGAAACGTTGCTATCAGAAACAATGCCCGACTGTTTTGGACGTAATATTGTTGGTGCATGTTTACATGAGCATCGCTAACACTCAGAGCTCAGCCCCCTCCTTTTCTTTTTATCAATCTTTTTTTTTTAAAGCTTTATACCCCACATCAGCACTTTTGAAACAGAAAGTGAAATAGAGGGATATGAGGCTAGAATGGGTGATCTGTTTGGTATTTTGAGCAAAACACTTCATAGACATGTTTTTTTATATATTTGTATATATCTGAGACCTATGCTATTGCCTAAAAATAGCATGATAGGTCCACTTTAACACATTTAAGTTTGCACACCGGACTAGTGACTAACTTAATAAGTGGGTCTGTTTTGACATTTAAGGTCCAGTGATTAATATTTTGTATATTTAAGGGAAACTCCATGAAGTTCTTCATCAGTCAAAAGTCTGTTGGGAGTGCTGCTGTAACTGAAACACAGGTTGTTTAAAGGCTTTTGTGGCTCCAGAGAAAAGTGCAAAACATTTCCTAAGAATAAAAAGTATGATAGAGATGTCAGTACATAATGGCCCATGTCTCTTTCTGTTAGATTCCCAGTCAGCGGCCTGTCTGATGGAAAGTGGCACCATGTGGCGCTCAGTGTGTCTGCCAAGCGGCTGGCGCTGTACGTGGACTGCTCCCTGCTGGAGAGCGTGGACTGGGTGTACCGCAGCATGGGGATCAGCACCGAGGGGCTGCTCATGATCGGAGGCATCATCGAGGCCTTCGAGACTCCATTTGAAGTAAGTGGCATTTATGTAGCTTTATCAATATGTCAAGCAGCTTTCAATTTATTTGTATTATTTTCTGTTAGGAAAAATATCACTCGTCACCGGCTTGGTCTTCAACATCAGGATACATGTATTTATTATCCTTGCAAGAATGGAAGTAGTCATCACACACACAGCTGCATGGGACAAATAGATCCCTGAATAGTGTCCTTGACATGCTTTATATACAAGACAGGGTGTATCACAGTCACACGATGGAGAATACGGGTTCAAAGCAGTATTCAATGTTTAGTTTAGATTAGCTAAGAACCACATAAGCAATAAACATGACAGTCATATGTCTATCTCCCTAGGGCAGGGGTCGGCAACCCGCGGCCATCGAGCCGCATGCGGCCCTTTAAGCCCTCTGCTCTGGCTCCCTTGAGCTTAGACAAAAATAAGAAGGAAATAAAATAAAAGTATTTGTAGGACTATTTATATTTTGTTGCATGGTTGAAAATGTTTCGTATCTTGTATTTTGAGGTGATACTGTGACACATAAATAAAAAACAAAACGGTTTTAATTAGGTCAACTAAAATATGCGTCACATCCTTCAACGGTCCCGCGCCAGCGCATTTTCTTGGAGGCGAATAACCTGACCCCCGGCTCGATGAGCAAACTATGGCTAAATCAAAGAAAAGTACCGGAGGAACACAGGATTTAATTATGCGCGGACAGAGTTATATGCTTTCACAGCAAACGATGCTGGTTTACCGGTATGTTTGATATGTAGAGAGAAGTTGTCAAAGGTGCTGCAGCCTTTACGTATCGAGGAACAACACGGGAGAGGAAGACAGCTGACAATCTTCAGTCATAATTCAATGGGGTATGTAATTTATTTCAGAAAACACTTTTTGTTATATTCCATGGAATGCTCTTAACGTCCCGATAGCAATGAATATATTAAATGCTTTGACAAAAAATACATACACAAATTAATCTCTGGAAGCCGTAGTACTGTAAAAAGCATGACCAATCATCTGAGCCGGCCCGGCTAAAGTAACTGGATTGGCTACCTGCCTGTCAGCCTTCCATCTGTGCACAAACTTATCTCGTGGCCTCATTGAAGATGCGTGTTCGTGTGTGTTGGAGGAGGGGCTCTGTAAGGAAGTCTGAAGGAAGAGGCAGATTTTTCCCGGTTGTGTATTTTCAAATTCTAGCGCACTCAAGCTGGTTTCTCCATTCTTACCTACCCCACCGTTAACTCTTTTTAGGGTGCAGCTATATGTTTTATTTATTTCAAAGTGGGCCCATTTTAATTATACATTTGNGTTTCTTTCATGAAACGTTTGATCCTTTAAAGGTGACCTATCATGCAAAATGCACTTTTGTACGTCTTTGATACATGAATATGTGTCCCCGGTGTTCCACTGGAACACCGGGGACACATATTCATGTATCAAAGACGTACAAAAGTGCATTTTGCATGATAGGTCACCTTTAAAGGATCAAACGTTTCATGAAAGAAACATCTTGTCTAAAACAAAAGCAGACGCGTCATGTCTGCCCTCTTCTCTGAAACAGACGGCAGACTTAGAAGAAATGGCAGGACTCTGAGGAGGAGTGGATGCAGTTCAAATGATGTTGGCATGACGATAGCTTTGATTAGTATCATTACTTAGCTGACGGCGAAACAGCTGGTGTATGACGGGCTGATGGTGATGCATGAATGACTCAGCTGAATAAATCAGGGGAAGTAACTTCACAAATCTGCCAAAACTGAAATTATGCTCAATATGTTCGAAAGATGTGACTTTTGTTTAATGTGCAGACAAAAAAAAAACTACTGGCTGCATCTAATGATTGCAATATTCTCTTAATTGTCCTCCTTTCTTTTTTTTTAAATTCATTTTGAATCTATAAAAGACGGAAAAAACCCATGACAAGTTTCCAGAACCCAGGATTCTAGCATCTTTAGATTACAAATCTAATCTATATTAATGTAGACACAATTACCTCAAAGGTAGAAACATTCATGTGACTCAAAATATTGTATGAATATACACTTTATTATAGCCTTTAAACTGCAGCCGTGTCATTTATGTTACCTTGATTTTCCACCATAGATCATTAATCAGAGCTGTTTAGCCTCATATGTCCAATCTGCACACCACTCATTTACAAAGCACACAATTACAAAAGCTCCTAACTATTTACAAATTGCGATGAAGCATAACAACTACATTTAACATCAATCACAATACTCACATACTTCACTGTCATACCGAGAAGTATGGGAAGATTGGGTTAGCTGATGCGACATTATCTAAATGAGCAGTAATTGATAGCCCCAGGAAGTGGAAAATGTTCTCACACACTTGCTGATGTGGTGCTCTGATGGTCGTTATTAAGCACCACTTGTGAACGAGTGTTCATGAAAGAACATTTCACGTGCCAACGCTGTGCCCTCAAGGAAAACTTGGGAACATACTCATGTAGTTTTCTCCCAACACTATAATCAAAGGATCAAGCCATTACCGGGGGAGAGGGGGGAGAGGGGAGGGGCCACCAGTCAGGCCTGCCTTGTTTCTGGGAAAAGTGAAACAGATGTTTGAGTCCTGCATCAGGAGAAAGTACAGTGAAGACTTTCAGGGTCATTCTGTCCTTTGTCCTACCCTGGAGTCCGACAAACGTTTTGTATGCAAGTCTCAAGGTAGTGAGAAAAGAACAAAAGAAAAAGAATACAAATTGCAGACTTATTTAAACAACGGGAAGACTGTACAGGAAAGGATCTACTGTACACATGTATTGCTTGCTACACAACAAACAGCACTCTTTAAGAATAACTAATGGTGATGATGTATGGCAATAAAAGTCATATATGAAACTTGTTAAACAGGAAATACAGCAACATGTTCCAAGCACTGACTGAAAACTTGTGTTACTAATAATAATAAAATCACCATATGTTACACAATGAACTGTTAAAACAAAACAAAAGCACAAACAAAGACATTCAGGGCTTTACTGAATGCATCAGGGTAAGTGCGCGCGCGCGCGCACACACACACACACACACACACACACACACACACACACACACACACACACACACACACACACACACACACACACACACACACACACACACACACACACACACACACACACACAGTGTTATCGTGCCATGTTCTGATCCTCATCATAAATCTGGGACAGTGATCATATGTTGTATAACAAGCGGAGGCCTTTAATGATGATCCAGCATTGTCATACAAAAGGATACAAAGGCCTCTAGAGAGACATTCAGTCAACTAATAAAGAGGCTCCAGTAATTCTATGTTTACTCAACTTCAATAGCTACTACAGAAATGATATGCCGGAACCATTTTCATTTACTCAAGAGATAAAAAGTGGTTGATGACAATAGATGTCGGACAATGAATACAATTCGGTTTTAGATTACTTATCACTCATTGATCATAATCCAGAAATATTAATCTGGGAATAACACGGGGATCATATGTAACTCATCTATGATCTTTTTTAAAGTGGTTTTGTGTTTATGAGACACACAAATGGTTCACATGCATTCTGCATTTCACTATGAAGCTTTTTAAGTATGCCCAATTTACCATGTTTTCTCCACATGTCAGAGAACGTGTCTCCAGTTCTGAGACAGTCTCATAATTGCTGTCTTAAAAAGGCGGCAAGCAAGTTTCTTTGTCATGAACGCATCAACAGATTTCACATTTGCGTTTTGAACAGGTTTACCATAAAAAAAACACAATATTAAGCAAAAGGTCAAATTAAAAACAACTCTAGGCACGTCAAGGGCGGTGTCTTTATGTGTTTGACATGTTTTGAATGTTCTTAAAAGCTTGGCCAATGACAGAGTTAATTTACTGCTTGTGAGTTAAGGGGTCATGCATGGCAACACAGCCAGTGAATGTCGCTCTGGAGCTACCTGCAGGAACATGCTTCTGTCTGCAAGTACGCAAACATACACACGTGTCCTTGTTTCTTTCTACCTTTAATTATTTTGCGCGCAGCTTACAAATGATTAGTGTATAATCACATCGAGTTAGAAAATGTATTGGTTGATTAGCATTCCTCACGATTCTTTAGTTGTAATAGAACAACAATCAATTTGACAAATAATCAGAAAAGCAATTGACACTAAGGGGATGATAGAAATTAACTCAAAGCCAAACTGTTCATCTATTTCAGGGGTGGGGAACCTCCGGTCCCCGGGCCGTATACGGCCCGCGAGACAATTTGATACGGCCCTCGAGGTAATTTATAAATACACGCAAAAAAGAAATCTAGACCGCAAAAGAATTAAACAAGCGAGAGCCTTTTTTTCCTGGCCAAGATCAGGGTCCTTGAACACAACACGAGCCTAACGTGTCATCACGTGGTATATGTCTCGTCCATGGTCTCGTCTGACAGGGGTGCAGTTCTGACGGAGAGCACGGCTCCGGCACTTCAGATAAGGAGCATGCAGCAGTTTTTGCGTGGCTGTGTCTTTAGTTGTGAGCCCAGTGGCGATCTGTCCATCTGTCACACTGATCATACAGTCAATAACTTTGTTGTTATTAGCATCTGGTTAGCTAGCTATGCTAACGAATATAAGAAGCTTTTTCTACAACCATTGAGGTAAAGGCACATCTTTATATGATCATTATAGTTATAAAAAAAATAAGAGAACAAAGTAAACGGGTATAAAATACTATATACAGTAAAAAAAAGTTGTTATTATTAAACAAGAATACAGTTTGAAAGGGGAGTGATTTGTAAAATATCCATAAAGAAAAATAAATCTCCTTACAGTTCTGTTTCATATGGGTGTTGAGAGATGTATCCATAGATCTCTTAATGTTGCTCTCAAAGTGCACCAGATTGATGCTTTTAACTTCAATATTTAAAAAAAAATCTTCCCGGGGGAGCATGTCGTAAATTCAAGTTCTTTCCTAAACCTAACGCCCCTTTTTGCCAAAAAAAGTTAAGGACATACAAAAAAAGATAGCGTTATATATAGCGTCCCCCTTTTTTTAAGTTACAAGTCCAAAAAAAAGAATAATAGCACGTCGGGATTGGGTGTGTTGTTTGTGTGTGTGTGGTTGGTGTGTGATGTGTGTGTGTGTGTGTGGGTGTTGGTGTTGGTGTGAGTGGTGTGTGTTGTGTTGTGGTGGTGGTTGTTTGGTTGTGCAAAATTTTGTTGGTCGTAATGCGGGCGAGCTAGTTTTATCTTTTCACATCAGGACAGCGGTACGGGAAGAGAATAACACAGTATCACTGGATTTGAACGATAAATGAGCTGTCAGACCGTATTACAGCACACGAGATCGTACGAGGTTGACTATAGACTCGTTCCCACTTAACCTTGTTTACTCACCACCACAGGTTTCGCACCAGACCCTCAGAATACACTTGACACACCACATGTCGTAAACAAAAACCGGAGAAGAGCCGAGACGGTGAACGACTAAGATTTGGACACACAAGTACAAGTGCGACTTGTTAGTAGTGAGACCTTACTCTTATAAATTTACAAACCGAAAAGGAGTCTTTTACTTTTACAAGTGCAAAAGGAAAGAGGAGAATTCATTTTTTAGAGCCCAAAAATTCAGCAAGGTAGACAGTTCGGAACTTTCTTAGTACACAGTTACACTAAAAAAGAACCATTGTTTCCTTACATGCTGTCGTAACATCATAAAGAAAAGAACTCTGCCGATTAATTACCCATGTCAGACTAGAGTTTAACGACGGCAATGATTCTTTTCCTAGTTTATACATAGACAATTGGCGACCAATTTTATGAATATGGAAACGTGTGAATTTTCCCTGAATGACTAACGTACGAAAACAAAGCCAACACCTCATATTTCGACAAACGCTACAGAGGGGTATACACACATACCTAACCGTAAGATATCGCTCGGATAAAGGTCCGTATGTACGACACGGTCCCGTCCACGTCTGTGACCGCAGAAATCCTCACTACGACCGAATTGTTTCCCTGTATATCGTCCCACGTGTATTGAAAGAGTCACTCGTGAGTCTACCATGGACTCAGGTCACATAACCGATGAGGTTGAAGACAGAGGTGAGTTTTCAAATAAACTAACGAGACATAGCGTTTACAGTTGCCCCCCCACATCACCTCATGCAAGTCCTTTCAGCTGCCCACCCATCACCTCCATGAAGAACTCGTGTCTACAACTTGCCAACACTAGTCGTACAAAATCGTCAAGAGGTCACTTCCCCCCCCTCCAGAGGAGGCGTCGCCAAACCGCATCAAACCCGTTAAGGTATCATGTCTGGCTGCAACTTGTCGTAGGCACAGACAGTGTCGCCTCCTGCTAAGACAGAAGGCCACTAGATTGCGGAAGTCCTTTTCGAAACACTGTGTCGACTGTGCCATGAAGTAAAGTTACACGGTCGTTACGCAACCGGGGACGAATGTCGATACAGTGGGATCTGATTCACGAGACCACTTCCTTATCTAGTCCCACCCCTGGAAAAGGAGATTCCCGGTAAAGTTAAAAAGTTGTAGGAGGCTCCGGCATGTTTAATAAATGTCCGACGAATTTTTTATGATTTTTAGTGTCGGGTACAGTAAACGGAAATGAAAGTACGACACGTTCTTTTTTCTGGAGAATTAGGTCTATGAAACGGTACTGACGCATACGCACGTGCCAACACCGTACTGGTGGGTTTGTCTTTATATACCTGTGTCTAACACGGTTAAATCAAACGGAATAGGTACCTTGTACTAAATTTCATCCCCCCCCCCTGGGATTGGAGAGCATCCCCT
>NW_011369216.1:166196-192739 GCF_000735185.1 Notothenia coriiceps | reverse complement strand
TTGTGTTTATTAATTCATGATGTCTATGTAGAGCAGAGCGATGAGCAAAGTGGATGCTGTGAAGCCCAGAATTGATTTAACCATTAAGAGTGGTTGTCAAGACACAGGAGGGAGATGTGGGTTTATACAATAGGGCTGGCCCTTTTTTATTGTTCGACATTATATCAATGCCTTATTAATGCATTGTTGTTTGAAAATGTTTAAACCTGTGTGCTTGTCAGCAGCCCCCAGCCAAGACCCCAGCTGAACTGTTAAATGTATGAAATTAGGCCTAGGCATCTATGTTACTTTGGTAAGTCTGCCCCTTGCACAAAATGTGAAACTTCATCAAAAGTTAAGTTATTATTATATAAGTTAAAAAGAAGTTCACTTTTAGTCCCAAAAATATACAACAAAAAATTAGGGTACTTTATGCTATCTTGCTACTCTACATAACGGTCTTGATTCCTTGAGACAAAGCTGGCGTCTGGTCATCTCATTTGTGAACAGCTAGCATCATTAAAAAGCTGCCTTCAATAGATCAGCGGTAAAACGGGCTCTTTTTTGTTACCGCTGACTATTGCCTTGGTCTTCCTGCAGGAAAGGAGCGTGATGCACGATTAGGGCAGAAGCGATGATAATCTGGCTGCAAAATTGTCGTCCGATCGCTGCCAATAAAGGTTTAAAATTATTTGGACTTTTGAGCTTGTTTACTGCTGAACTTCAGACGTGCATCCGATCAGAGTAGAGCTGAATCAAGCAGTGCAAGCTACAGGGAACTAACCATAGAAACAAAACTTAACTGGAACCTTCTTCACCGTCAAGGCTCGGGTGCAGAATCAAACAAATGATTGAAGCTCTCTGTTGTGTCTCCAGTTAACTTGGTGTCCACCTGAACAGAGTCTTATTCTCCGTGACTGTGAATAGTGTCGAATTGACGGTTTGTTGAATCCGTCATTAACTGCCTTGTCGCTAACACTAGCCAGAAGGCTGTCTGCCAGATAGCAGGGCATTGTCTTTGTCAAGAAAACCAATCTGCAGAGCAGATGAATTAGTGTGCAGATGTTTATGCTCCATCTCAAAGAAATACACTTATTAGAGTTGATGTCCATGCTCCACTTAGTTTGAAGCCCCTGGAATTTTGCATAGCTGAGTGAGGTTAATTTCGTCAACGAAAATCTATGGACGAAAAATGTTCGTCAACGACCTTTTTATTATGACTAAGACGGAGACGATGACGAGCTAAAAATAGATTCGAGACGAGGACGGGGACTAAGGTGTTTAATAGTGGACTACTGGACATTCAAAATGCAGGGTATTCCCCCAATTGTCAGTGTGTCTGTCCAAAATGTATCTTACGTTTCTAACTTGCGAAACATTATTTCCGCCACTCTTCACTCCAGAAGAGCGGATCTCCCTGTAGTGCAGGGGTGTAAAACTCATATCATTACGGGCCACAGCATCATCAATGGTTGCATCAAAGGGCCGGTTGTAACTTCAAGACTATATAAATATACATATATAAATATATAATATATATAAAATAATGTATTATATTACATTGATTGCCTCTGCAATTGGATTAATTATCGGATAGGGTAATAACTTCATAATATAACTACGTCTGAAAGTAGAAGTCTAGGGCAAATAATTGCAAGTCTCTTCAGTGTGCATGTCAGCAAAATGCATTTAAAAAGAAAAGCTACATTTCTGAAGAAAAAAGTCTAATTTGAGATGCATTGTGGGGCATGTAGTTTAGGGCAATGTGCTCCGGTAAAGCGGCAGTGTAACTGTATAAATAGACATATTGATATTCTTTGCGAGCTATTTGTGGGGGCCGCATGGAAAATGAGTAGTCGCGGGCCGGATTTGGCCCCCGGGCCTTGAGTTTGACACCCCTGCTGTAGTGTGTCGTCTCGTGTGTGAGGGGGGGGTTGGGCGGACACATCACACACGCTGCGCGGCACACAAGAGATCTGCCCGGGGCGGAGCGTTCAGAAGTATAGAGACAGATTCGTCCATTCAGAATAATATATATGATAAGTTTATAGGATGATTGATTATTTAAGTGTTCTCCAAAAGCTGGTAAAGGTGCAGCTAGTTTGAATGACTTTGTATACTGCAGGGTAGCTTGTGAATTTACTCCAGGTGGAACTAAAGTCTGATTTAACAATTGATTATATTTCACATCATTCATCCACATCTGTAAAGTAACTAAAGGTATTAAATACATGTAGTGGAGTAGAAGTACACCATTTACCTATGAACTGTAGTGGAGTAGAAGTACACAGTAGCTCAACATTTTACTCAAAGTACAATATTTTAACATAATTATACTGTATATATTTCCTTTATTTTACATTTAAATAAAGCAATTAATTCGGTTAACAATTTGTTAGTTTTTCCCTTTAAAAAATAACAAAAAGTAAATTCAAGAATACCGCTAAAGTACCGGATCGATAAGCAGTATCGATAAGACTAGTAGTACCGTAGAAAACCTTAACGATACCCATCCCTAGATATTACACAAGTAAAGTGTTAAGAGAGTGAAATGCTGCTTTACGAATTTCAACACTTGATGCTCTCACCTTGATTTCAATGTCAGAAACCTGTATTTGCCTGACTGAATTGGTTTAAAGAGAGAAAACATTTTGACTAAAATTTAATTTTTCGTCGACTAAAACTAGACTAAAACGTTTTGAGTTTTCGTCGACTAAAACTAGACTAAAACTATGAAGGATAGAAATGACTAAAATGTGACTAAAACTAATAACCATTTTCGTCTAAAGACTAAGACTAAATGAAAAACAGCTGCCAAAATTAACACTGAGCTGAATGAGACAATCAGTGTTTTGATATGCTGTGATGTTAGCCTTGCGGATAGGGTCTTTTATTGTTATACACCTTTTTCACAGCATATATTAGCTTGTCAAAGTTGAAAAAGCGCAGGCGTTAATTGATGACATTAAAAATGACTGCATTCCATTTTGCTGAGCTAGCTCCAGGATGCTGGTTTTTGTACATGCTGCCTCACTGTCATGGTTTACTAGAAACTCGTTTGAATCAAACCATTGTCCATCAGATTAGTTTGACATTTGTTATTTCCTATTAAGTAAAAAAAATTTCTAGAATTGTTTGATTTGCTTCCAAGTTGCTTGTTGTCACAGGCAGAGAATTACCAACTGAAGGTCAGCTCTATTGAGATTTTAAAGGTCATCAATTTGATATTCAGAGCATTAATACAGCAGAAAATAACTATTCGTTATGTTAAGTTATATTGGAATAATCGCTCCCAGAGAAGAGAATCAAGTCATGTTCCCTTTTTTTTGCATCGTAAATTACAGCTTCTCTGTGGTTTGCTTACGTAGCCAGTCCAACTGTGCGTGCATGTTAGCGCATGTGACTCCTGGGTATGGCTAACACTGTCCGGCACTGCAAAAATACAGCTGTAACCGCTGACAACGCCTTCCTTACCGAAACATAAAAAGCCCCCCTCGGGTTCTGCCTCAGGTTGATAGAGTTGACACTGACAGTCAGTAAATTATGTTGCCGTGTTTTGCACTGTTCTTGCTGTTAGCACCGTCAGCTGCTAGCATAGCCTTCTCCACTTCGAGAGCTCTGAGTCCTGTATTGAGACCCTGTGAGCGTAGTCTAACTCAGTGTTGTTTTTTCATCATAGTAACTGTGTGGTTCAGGCTCTTTGTCTACAGTGAAAAATATCATAAATCAAACTGCCTGCCCAGCACCAATAAGATCATTTAACTTGTGAAGAAAATAGAACATCACACGACTCAAGAGTTGATTCAGTAATATTTCTAAAGTGCGTCTTTTAGCTGGATGTTAAAGACTGCTGCCCCCTTCTAGCAATTTGTAATTGTAAAAGGGAATTCCTTTGTCTGTGGAGGCCCACAGGTTTCTGGTGGCTGGTTACTGCAGTGATAACCGCAGATAAGACATCCTCCCTCCAATCTAAATCAAACTCTGACCGCACGCCACCGCCTCTTGGTCTGGCCGACCTCCAGCAGCCACAATCAGGGGAAGGAAAGCCGGCTGCCACGCCGTCCTGTGGTGGGATCACATTACTCTAATAGTCCAAGACAGACCAACAGATAGCTCAATTACTGTGCTGGTATAATTACTGTCCTCTGCTCTGATAGATGGGGCACTCCGAATAGGCCCAAGATTAAAGACTTCCACCTGCTCTGGTGGAAAACGAGGGGGGAATCACCGGGCCAGATAAATAGGAAATTAGAGATGGAAAGTTAGAGTGAACACAGGAAACATAAGAGACCGTGTTCCTAAACATCTCCATCAGTCAGTCATCAACGAAGCTTTGAGTGATGGGCACACCTACTGCCACACTAAGCTTTAACTGAACAGCAGAATGTGAAATGCTCACAGATGGAAAAACCTTCTGTCAGAGCAGACTCAGACGGCAGGCTTTATGGAGTGCGATTAACAGACAGCAAGAGATCCGACGTGTATTTTATTTCAAGGTGTCCCTTACAGAGGATAGAGTGAGCTTAGGTAAAATCTATGTTTGTGTGAAGACAGGCTTGTTAACTGGGCCTATAACCTAATGCATGACACAGGGGGAATTCAGTGGACTGAATGGATTTAACAGCTATGCAGTTAGGCTGCATGTAACAAGACCCAGTGACAGGCTCAGAACACAGTAGATAGGGGCCATTGTCTTTCAAACTTGTAAAAGGTCTTCACCTGGAAAAGCAGAAACTTATACTATGCATGATGTTAGAAAATACCCTCTAGAGCAGGGGTGGGGAACCTTTTTCCTCTCAAGGGCCATTTCAATTTTTACAACATCCTTCGAGGGCCGTACAAATTATTGAACTCAACGTCTGCTTAAAAACTCAAATCACAGCCCATTCATTTCGGGTTTCTTTCATGCTGTGCAAAGAAAAAGCAACCTCTTAATCCAGATATTTTACCATGAGTCGCGCACATTCATGCACCGTGGCATGACCACCAAAACAGAAAGATATGGACACAAGATGTGTGCAAATGTATTTAGTTTCATATCCATGTCGACATGATTTAAGTGGGGATGGGGGGCGGATCTAACCTCATCTAGGGGGGTTTGGGGGCATGCACCACCAGCAAGATTTTTTTTAAATGTTGAAGTTAAAAGCATCAATCTGGTGCACTTTGAGAGCAACATGAAGAGATCTATGGATACATCTCTCAACACCCATATGAAACAGAACTGTAAGCAGATTTGTTTCTTTATGGATATTTTACAAATCACTTCCCTTTTAAACTGTATTCTTGTTTATTAATAACAACTTTTTTTTACTGTCATATTAGTATTGTATACCTGTTTACTTTATTCTCTTATTTTTCTATAACTATAATGATCATATAAAGATGTGCCTTTACCTCACTGGTTGGAGAAAAAGCTTCTTATATTCGTTAGCATAGCTAGCTAACCAGAATTTTTCTTTTTTGCGTGTGTTTATAAATTACCCCGAGGGCCGTACCAAATGGTCTCGCGGGCCGTATACGGCCCGGAGGCCGGAGGTTCCCCACCCCTGCTCTAGAGGAACATAAGGGGTCTAGATATATATATTGAAACCAGAGCTGTAGCATTAGGGAAAAGACATTTAACATGTACACTTCAATACAGTCTTTATAATGTGAACATTTGGAAACAATATTTGTTTAACTTTTACTACAGTATATTCACTTTGTTTTAGGCTAAAAACATCTTAAAGCTTTCTCTCTCACTGGACAGACAGTAAAGCCTGCAGGACCGGATCTGCCTCCATACTGTATATTCAGAGTGGTTATCTAGAGTCACTAATGACCGTGTCCTGGAGGGCTGAGAGGGACATAACAACTTCCTGTGCTGTTTTTCTTTTGCCTAACTGCCGTTGTAATCTCTTCTAAGAGAGCCTTAATAACAGGCATAAGTCAGGCATAAGTCAGAGAAGAGGTAAGGTCTCTGTGATGCTTAATGCACAATAAGTAAGTAATATTCCATCTGCAGGACTCTGACTTGAAAAACAAAAGTGAAATGGTATAGATTTTAAATTCCGCAACATTTTTGGACAGATTCAGAGAGAACTTTGATAAACTACTGGCTTTTAATCTATGCAATCAACAGTTTGAATTCTTAATTTGTTCAATACACTTGGGTTAATGGCTAAATACCTGCAAAAAACGAATGCCATTTCCCATCAGCCACAGCTCTACCTTGTGTTAAGTGCTAATAAGCTAATGTTAATGTGCTAGCAGATTCAATTAAGATGGTAAACAACATGCACGAAACAAGACTAAAGCTCAATAAAAAAACTAAACCTTTAAGTTGTTGTGACATTTAACAAAATTACTTTAAGCCTCCTTAAACATGTTAACATTTCCCAGGGATAAATACTATTTAAGTATGACCCAGGAGTGCAGCTTATCCAAAAATGTTTTGTTAATGTCTGAATGCCATTTAAGGGCACTTATGGAGTCGCTAAAGCCTTAAAAACACAACTTCTTCCCAGAGATAATGCAAGAGTTTCCTGGAAAACTTTCCCTCAGGGAAAGGAGACGTAGAAGAGCACCAGTCAACACTTGTCCTGGTCTGCCTTTAAACTTGCCTGTTGAAAAATTCATCGAGGACACCAAAGGAAGTGGATGGAGTGAAGAACATGCCCTTTGGACAAATTCCCTGCTGTTTTTGCAAGAGTGAATAATACTAATGATGGCTGTGACCCTGTGGGCTTAGTGATATTCCTGCACATCAAACCATACACACCTAGGTGTCACCAATGTATTACACTTCCTCTTTAGATGTACTGACAGGTACTGAACTTGAGACATTAAACAGCCTAATGAAAAAGCTCGGGGAAGCGTAACTTTAGCTTCACATGTTAAGTGAAAGACGTGAGGGCAGAGGGCAGGAGAGAGAGAGTCAGTCTGACTGATGGGAATCCAGGACATCCATCAGAGTTTTGTTCCACTTCGCCCTGGGTATGATGGCCCTCAGGTCTCTGAGGTTAAGGTCAATGTAACTGCGACCAAACGCACCAAAGAGGATTTTAGATTCCATGTAAAAACCTTATAATGCACAACTATTTATTATAACGCTGAACTTAAAAAAGGTCCAGTCCTGAAAGAATAACTTAACTTGTGTATTCATTTATAGTCAGCCATCCAAACCAATTTCTTCAGCATTAATTGACCAGAGGTATATTTCTGTACCACTTCTACATTTGACAGCAATCCAGTCCAAAAGACAAACTTCATTAAAAAACTAATATGTAAAACGGAAACTGAAACTCATGAATGAAAAGTCAGGGATGACCAAAATCTGTAGGGTTTATCCTCTGGGGACAATGTGTTCACAGAATCTCATGGCCCTTGATACAATAGTTGCTGAGTTATCTGAATCGGACCATAGTGGACCGAATGAATAAAGCTTTTCTTTGTTTTTACAAAATGAAAATGATGGCAGAAGAAAAACATGTTCTATATAAACTGCATTACTATGACACTTCAATGCTAAAAACAGTAAGCCCTGGTTTCTGCATGTTTTCGCAGATGTGAACTTGACAGTTGGCCTCGCATGAGAGACCTTTCATTTCTCACCAAGCCGACACATCGGCACAATGCACATCAAGCTCCTGGGCCAAGGTCCTTCCCAGGACCTTACCTACTGTATGGAGACTGCAGAACAGATGAAAGGGGCAAAAAAGGCCTCAACAGACAAAGCACAAAGTACATCTGGAGAAATCGACATGGTAAACACCCACTCCCCAAAGCCAGACTGACCTGGTTCATAAACAGCACCTGTGGTAATCCTCATGTTCTACAAGCAACATGAGAATATCTTTAACCATGTCAAGCTAGGTATTTAGTGAGATCTATGTTAGCTCCACATAAATGTAAGAATAGGAGGCTATTAATTGTGTTTACTTTCTCAGTGAAGCTATCTAAATGATTGTGTATGCCTTGCCATGTTCTGACCACCTTTTTACAATTTCAAGAACCACACAGCCAGATGAGGAATGTGTCGGCTAAACATGCAAACAGACTGAGGGAAAAGCCATTGTGCTACATGTGTCTTACATACTAGTTAGAAAAACAAAGCAGAGTCGGTTGGGGAGGGTAGTATGGCCTGCATAAGAGTATTTTACATTAGATGAGGAAAGCAGAGAAGGGGCTTTTGGAAGGCCGAGGGAGCTGGTGAGTCAGGTAATGAGCCTGCTGGAACACTGAAGAAGAAACACATCTCAACTTGAGTGGAAATCCAAGTAAAACTGGGTGTGTTTTGGACAGAAGACAAACCACAAGCACCCATATAGTCATGTGTAGGGGGGGTGGTGGGAAAAATGTTTTTACTAAACTAAAACCAACTAAAAGAGCCATCTATCTCCACAGAAAACATTAATATCAACATCAAACACTCTCTTGAGGGAAGGAAGTAACTTTCAATTTCCTTTATGATGGATTTTTCTTTCATGATTGTGGTTTCGACCAGTAAAACACGCAGTATACGCATGTAGCCATGAAACACTGTCTGAAAATGGACTGAAGTTACTAAATAACACAAGTGTGGTGCAGTGATGACAGACAAAAAGCAAATGTCATTTCATTTGATTTTGAAATATTGCAGCAAATAATATATTTGACACACGTTTATGATACGTTTTGTTAAGCAGGAAAATCTCCACATATTACCACAACTTTTATGATTTTTTTAGCAAAACTGCAACTGCCAAAATTAAACTAAAGCTAAAAATGAACTATATCACGGTAGCATGGCTGCGCATCACCATTGCTAAGTTAAAGGTGGACTAGTTTTCAGCCTGATAATGTTTAGCAGTCTCATTTAGGCACTTATTAGCCACTGCCAATGTTATGATGAATAGAATAGACATACACGAGTGGGGTGTTTACAGACCCTAAACAGACTCAGTTCAGGTCGTAGAACAAAATGTGAACATCTCTAGAGTTAACCACAGAACCTATTCGATACGAGGGGAAATGCTAGCTTATTTCTGATTTTAGGACTTATTCCACTCCTTACTGTATTAATTGTGTTTCATGTTTTTTTTCTACATAAGCACTCCTGTTCAAGCATTAACATGAATGTTATACAAGCATATATGTGTATGGGAATGGCACCATAATACTGGCAGAGCGCCACTATGCTGTCACCTCTGTACAAACAGTACAACTGCACTGCATCTGTCTTCATGTGGCAAACACTCCACAGTAAAGTTAAACATCGTAGACCCGTTCTAAGTCAAATACTCATGACGCTGCTGTCAAGTTCAAATGTTGTTTCTCCAACATGTCCAGTTTTAATAAAGTGTTAACAACATTAATAAAAGTTATAGGGTGTGCTTTTTAACACATGCATTTCAAAAAGGAGAACTTCCTTACCATTAAGATGACTTTTACCTTAAACAGAAATGAATCAAGTATTGGATGTTTTTTTATGAAACTACTTTCAACATTGTTTAGTGAAATATCTTAATCTGCAGGATTGATTGGCAAGAAATGTGTTACAGACATTCATGGTTACTGGATAATGAATCCTAATTACGATGCTAATGAATATATGTTGAACAAATAGTTAAAATGACAAAGTAGAATATACAACGGTCCAGATATTGGCCTACTGGGATCTCCTGACCTCAAAGTCTTCACTGCCCTCGTAACCACTGCCCTGTCTTGTTAAGGTCATCATTATCGTACAGACCACACAAATGGGGTAAGAAAACACAAAGTTATATTGACAGTCATTAAAGTGCTTGTAAAAAACTCTTGTAAAAGCTTTACAGGGCTTGCTCAGCGCTGTCAAATGGCCGTGTGCTGTATGCATCCTGACCCTAAAGGTCAAGTTCAATTGGTTACTCTTCAGCTCTCCAGTAAACTAAAGCCTGGCACAGGGAGGACCCAGTGACAGTGAGAGTAATCAAGGGGCAGCCTAATAGGTGACAGAGTGACAGTGAAAAGTCACAACAACAACAAAAAACATTCCTCTTTTGCTGTCAAAGTCCATATGCAAAGCCAGTTAGGACATCTGCCTCAACAGGAGGACTCTAGAAATGAGAAAGTGTAAGAATCCAATGTACACTGATGGAAGAGAGTTGCATCTGATCGAGTCCTAAAGCTTCTGTTTTGTTTTGTATATGTTGTTCTTCTTTTGCTGTCTACATTCTGGAAATAGTTTGTTTTCCAGAATGAAATATTGAATCTAACAGATCCCGGTTGATGCATGCTGTAGAATGAGTTCTCGCGTACTGTATGCCCTCGGATTGACTTTGTTTTGCATAGACTGATGGAAACTCAATCTATGTAAAGTCTTGGCCCTGGAACATGGTAATGGCAACCACGCTCAAATTCCCCGACAGGCCTATGTCTGTTTGTGTGCGCCAGCAGCCAACATACCGGTGCTTTCCCTTCATGTCTGTCAGCAGCACAGACCACAGCAGATTACCTCACTCTCACCTAATCAGGGGAGATGAAAACACAGCTAGGTCATGAGAACCAGGTTATCCTCCCTTAACTTAAGAGAAGGGGAAGAAACCGAGGGAAAAAAGACAAAGACCGTGTCGTGATGATGGAAAAGATTGATTTTGAACAGCTAGGCAGTTATCCAAGTAGGAATGTCTGAGAAGCTCATTTGTTGATCAGCCATTACTAAACTAATTTATATTATACTATTTACTTGAATTAGTAAATCAGGAAGACAGGGGACCTCCAGTGGCAATGGCTGGTATTGTTAGCTCCTTAATTACACCATGACAAACAAAGATCTATTCTGCACCCAATCCCATAAGTGATATAACTATACATTCATACTCGTACAACTACAACTAGTCTTAAAGCACCAGTTCAGTTGACGTAGTAATTACTTCAGTGGTTTAACTATATACATGATATATACGGTGAAAGAAAAGGGTCACTAAAACCTAATGTATCTTTTAAAACTTGCTCACATCAATACTTAACCAATGATGTGTTTAAAGGTTTGAACATGTTTAGCATTGGGCATATTATTATAGACATACTTAATGAAGTAGAACATGAACAACGTCATTGTCTGTAGTCGGATTAGATGCACCATTTGCTTAGGCCCACAAACAGTACAGTATATTTCAGAGAATAGAGAAGGCACAATGGTTTGTCATAGAAGCACTTTTGGTTGCAGGTCCCGCATTTAAAAGTGCATTAAATCTGCTATGTCTCGACTCCTCTATGTTGACTCAACACACAGTGCCTGGCCTCCGGTCCTCTCTCCAGTCTGTGTGTTTGAAAGGGGTTAATATCTATGAAAATTGAGCTTGTAAAAGTGACAGGAATGTAGCTGGCGGAGCCTTTATCTGTAACTGGCTGTGCCTTTATCTGTACCATGTCAGTCTGCAGAAGTACAATCTCATGTCTCTTGGGAATGCACTGCAGACCGAAAGGCTGACTTAAGTACAATCAGTTGCATTGTGTGCATCCCAACTGTATTTGCATTGTTCATTGTTAATAGGCTTTCTTTCTTCATTTTCTCTACAGTAAAATGTCATGTCATGACATCAGGTCATTGCAAAAATAAAAGACAAATAATGATATTAATAGGACAGGTAAAACTCATATTGAATGCTAATAGTATTGTCCATAAAGACATAATGGGTGTTTCCTTTCCTGCTGTATCTGTAGTTTCCTTAGTGTGTACTAGTTATGTAGGGATGTCAAGATATGAGAAATGTAGAAGACGATAAAAAAAATTATTTTTTATTTTTTTACCACTTTTAAAACCACAAAACAAAAAATCCCCATGTAACCTACTTTGACATGAATTTAGTTATACCGTTTGTATACTGGTTTTAGTTAGGAAAACATCTTCAAACTACTGTATTCAATGGAGTTTCTTTCCAAAAATAGAATGCACTCTGAACTGTAATGTAAGTAAATGAGATATCCAGTGAAGGGCAGATAACAGCTAACACTACAAGCACTATTGCCATTTGGACAAAGATGTGTGTTGTTCCCAAATTAGCATTAGCAAGGAATAAATACTGTAGGGTGCGTTACCTGGACGTGTTGATAGTGAGCTTATTAAACAAAAGAGTGAGCTGGATGCGTCAAAGGCCAACTGCTTTTAGCCCGACGGATCATCCTTTTCATGTTGTTAAGTGTTAAACATTTCTCCGGCATACTTTTTTTGCAAAGTTTAGACATTTTTAGTCTCATGTCTGAACAAGTGTAAATGGATTAGATGGACGTTTTATTGTGCTTTAGGTTTTCTTTGGACCTTGTCTCTGATCTGGCTGTGGCTCTTATTACCACTTGTATCCTTAAAGAACACCCTAATATGTCCATCAGACAAACATGTGGCCAACGAACCTTCAAACAGTCACACTTTCTCCAATGCACAACTAAGCTGGTTAATGTCTCTTTTTGGGGGGGAACGGTTTTGATTAGAGTGGCACAGCGCCATGCAGGCGATGAATAAAGAAAGCAAGTCAGCCCCTGTTCCCCTGAAACAAACCGTACCGGGCTGATCAATCCTGAACACTCAGGACTTTGAGCAGTGAGGGCGACACACCGGACTGAGCCAGACTTCAAAACAAATCAATCACGTTAAAGTAAACAAAAGGTCAACAGGTCCAACAGGTCCTGACAGACAGCGAGTGAAACAGAAAAAAGAAAGAAAACAAAACCAATATTTACTCTTTCCTTCTAGCTGTCCCACCAAGGATCTGCTCGAGTTCTGTTAGTCATAACAGAGTTGTCACCTCAGGTCCTGCATCAGTCAAGTTCAGCCAATCCAATAAAGATAAGCATCTGCACATGTTCATCACAATAAGGACGTTTATGAACATGTTGAGGGCCATTCATGTTAACTTATCACTCTTCACCTTTACTAAAACACCTATTCATTTCATCGAGAAGGTTAAGTTCACGAGAAAACAAGAAAGCCCCTACAACAGTCAATGAAGGACAATTATAATTACAATGCCATGGCCGAAAGATGGTGCCATTTGGTTCGTTTTTTTGCATTCATGTCAGGGATCATGGATAACAAACAATCATCTCAAAGGGGAAGCAGAGTAGGTATGTTAAAGAAATCCTGACTCGTTGTGCTTAAACATTGCAAGGTAAGAATGCACCAGCAAGATTAACACATTTCTTTGAAATCTTTTCAGTTTCAATTCATTCCTACCGGACACAAAAAACTGAAATGTCTTCAGAGCCAAATCCTAATAAATGGTAGCGTATGCCTCTAGTGAATGCCACAGAACTGTATCGTTATTTGAAACCTTGAAAACATATAAAAGAGCCAAACTGTTGTGACATTTCTGTCAATACCGCCTTTCAAGTTAATAAAAAGCCACACGCATACAGCATGCGTCACACCTTGCTGATCACACAGAGTTCAACCAAAAGGCAGATGGATGCTGGAGCTTCTGTGTTTCGTATTAAGGTCCCTACGTAAGATTCAAGGGATCTCAAAATATTTGACCATTAACCAGAAATGTGTTTAAATATGTTCATTTTTTTATGTGACAGGAAAATCGCTGTGAACTATGAGGTATGAGGCAAAGACAGGAAAAATGTGTGTGTGTGTCTCACTGGTATGAAACAACATTGCATCACCTGGCATCTATTTTGCGGAACACAGGCGTATTAAGGCAGTTACACATGTCACAGCTGCAGCAGTTAAACTGCTCTCCTGGCTTACCTTGACTTTTTTTAATGATGGATAACAATAATCTGATAGCTTAAATGTGTCCCACGGGAAAAATGACTGCCAAATAAAGTCAGGTTGTGCTTTTAAACACCAATATGCACCAGACTTAGGTCTGCACGTCTTCCAGGATTGTAGACACTCATGCCAAACACATGCCAAGTGCTGATACTGAAACCTTTGCTCATAAATGTTTTTTGGAGGCATTAAGAAAGTGGGTTTTTCTCTAACAAGACGAGCACCACATGAAAAATCAGACATACCACAGCATACAGCCAAATCTGAGACCAAAGAAAACAACGACCATCGAAGCACAGGTACCTCTAACAAAACCCATACATCAGAGACCATACAGAGTTTCAAACAACAATGAATTTGAAGAACAAACATATTTTTGATAGAAGGAATGGCGCAGGTGTAGAAACACAAACAATGGCTCAACTCTATTCAATTGTCCCAGTATATAAAAGTGTAAGGCAGCATTAACACCAAGACTAATGGAATTCAGTAGGGATGCACAAAGATATCGACATGTCATTGGCATTGAAAGATAATAGGCTTTAAAATTAAGTGTCTTTTGCCAGAAATGAGCAATCCCACCGATACGACCGTCGGATAAACAACTATAAATAACGTGGTTTTATTTTTTCGACTATTGAAGGTGTACACCTTCAAAAGGTTGCCAGTGGGCCATCACAAAAACTGTGGACAATATTGGAATTCCATTGAAAAAAAAGAGACTTGACGTTGCAATTAGGTAGAGGAATTAGTTATCAAATAAACTAGACAACCAGAATTCAGCCATCAAATATTTCACCATAGACCCATGCGTTTTATTCAATGACAAGTCAAAATGCCTTAGTTGAAAAAGGCCCACTCTACAGTAGGTTGATGATGTGTTCCATAGTGTCTGTTAGTACACCTGTTTAGTGACACTTTGAGAAATGCCATTGTTTTTGTACCTTGTAGATGTTATGTTAGTCCTGCAAACACTAACTGCAAGTAGACTAGATCTTTAATGATCTCCAGATTGGCACTAATAACCACTACCATCAAGGTTCCATGGTACTTGGATATTTAAATGTGGCAACAAGTAGGAATGTTAACCGACACACCTTAAAAAAACAGCATCTTAAGCAGGTACTACCAGCGAAACTAGGTGCACATTATCACCATTAGCTCTCTCTCAACACCATAAGGCAGGTGTTCAACACTGGCAAGCTGCAAATAAGCGTAGTGTAGTGGTGAACAGTATGGAAAATATTAAGTGTTGTCATTTGAGTCAAGCGTAACCACAAACAGAATTAAATAGCCTTTTCCATATAAATGTGTCTGTGTATAACAGGCAGTAATGTGTCTCCAGGCTATTAGCAGTTACTGAGTGATGGGAGACATATTGAGAAACGACACTAAAAAGTGGTCACTGTGACATTGTTGTTGATGTTAAAGAAAAGAAAAAGCCTTCTTTTATTCATTGTTAACGGTCAACATCTGAGGAACTCTCTCCGAACACTATCAACCGACTCTATCTGCCATCTGGTTTTAGTTGGCTTGAAAAGAGAATACAGATGAGGAAGGGGGTTCTGATCCGACATATGGTGTGCACCTAGCCCCCTCCACCCACTTTTTCTTCACACAAACCCAACCCACAAGCTGTGACCTACTCCACACCCAGAACCAGGACGAGGACCCAGTGTGTTTAGTCTGTGTATAGTGTTGGGAATGTTACACCATGCATGCCAGATCATGAGGGCCTCTGCCTGGTTACAGCTGGCTAATGGACCACAGATCAGGGCTCACCAAGCACTAAGCCCAAGATCACATTTCATTGGATGCAGATGCCTGCTCGTGGATCTGGCGATTTATGGCAATGACATCATGAGCTCAAACTGCTGGAAGATGGTGGGTACTGTGCTTTTGATCTGGGTTGAGGGATTGGTGATCTGACATCACAAGCAATGCAGCCTACCAAATTGATTTAAATGATGACCCCTCATACAGTATAGGGAGTATGAAAAGACTTCTGTATTAGACTTTTAACATATTATCTACTTCTTCTTCTTCTTCTTAATCCATTACTTTAATTGTCATTCATTTCAGTTAATGAGTTTGCATAAGAAGAATACATAGCTAAAACTTAACATTTTAATTCTAACCTGTGGAGTTTGCAATGTTTGATGCAAGGCAAATGGTATGAAGTGTGTCCTAAATATCCAATAGTGGTGCTACAAGATAGGTGCCAATGAAATCTTGAAGGTTATTTCTATTGGTAGCTGGAACATACAGTACCGAGCAAATGTAATGTACATTTGCTCGCTTTTGAAGTGCAAGACAGACTGACTGACATGTAGATGCCCCAGGTTAGCAGGGCAGAAACCTGTTTGAAGTTGCATAATCTCTAAAGCATAGTCCGTCAATTGATGCCTTCCCAAATTTCCAACGTGTGCACTACTGTGCATTTGAGACACAGCTTAGAGCACCTCACTGTCAGAGCTCGATTAACATTCTCACATAAGGTCAAGAAGGTTAGACTGCCATTCATACTTCTGAAGAAAGTGGTAGTGCCGGAGTAGCAGCAAGGTGAGTGGATGGCTGATGCTGAGAAGTATGAAGACACTCAGACACAGGCACACCTTTTGAACCTCACAAAAGTCTTCCCAACAGCTGTTCTGCATAATGTGCTCCAGTGATACCCATCTCATAGGGCCAGAGGTTACAGTAAGCTATTTCTGACATATGGGAATCACATAACACAGCTGGGTATGGCTGACTGAAAGAATGGCCAACTTGAAGAATGAATGGACTAATGAATGAATGTATGGATTGGAAATGACAGACGCCTGACGCCTAAATTCAAGGAGCTACAGAGGTGAAGGCAGGCAACTGTGCCCAAAATCTTTCCCTCATGCACATTTCACTACACAGACAATTGCATCCACACTACTGTAGGTTCACAAAACTAACATGCTTTTTTTCTCCAGTGAGCCATTGGAGCCAATAAGATATTTTGGACAGTTTGGAGGATTTAAGGTCTATCCAGCAATTGACTTACTACCAGGCTGAATGGTGCATACTGCTGTCAACACACAGGCTTCAAAGTCAAATCAGAGCTGGGATTAAGGGTTGAATGGTCATTATATAAATGAAAGTAGTTCATCAAACCCGAGTGAAAGGAATTCTTCAAAAACAGACAGAAGGTGATTCATTGCAGTCATAAATATGACGGTAAATGTACAGCAGATCATGAGGTGGGTTCTCCTGTTCCCTCATGCACTTTTCTTTAGGTCTTTGTGATTTAGGCTACTTGAAAGTTGCTATATATAGACAACACTACTTAAAAAAAGCTTTCTCCCTAATGGGTACAACCACGATATATAAGGCCCTATAAAACATGTGTTTCGAGTTTACATTAAAAAGGTGTGTGAGCGTATATTGAAGAGCCGGCAGCAAGTTTGGCATTGACTGAAAAGTGCAATTACAGTCATTTTATCTTGGGAGTCAGAATTGGTTTATCTCGCCAAAATGTAATGAATGCTAAAAGTCTGAATTACCCAAAGTGCTTAAAATTATCTGCTCCTTCGTCCATTCACACAAACATTCACAGGTCTCCACACCGATGACATGCATGCTGTGGTTATTGGTGAACCTGCTCTACTGTACCTCCTGAGACAGAGTCCCACAGCACTACATTGTTTGATACAATCCACAAATGGCGAAAGAATAAACTCATTATCCTTTACAGTCTGTTTTTTCTCATATGAAGGTGTTGATTTATTGGGTTTGCACACGTCACACAATTACTAATGGGCGAGATGTATCAGGGGAAACCGAACAACAACAGGGGATCATCACAGCAGAACATACACATCTGTCTGTACATTGATATCCATTGAAAGTTTACACAAGGCTTTCACTCTCTGCCATCTACAGTAACTCAATGTAAACACAGTGAAAAGATTCAACAGGCAGGGTTCAATCAACACGCTCAGCAGTCTTATTCAAACTCTCAGCTGTTCCCTGCTCTCACATCTCTGTTTGGGTGAGCTTTGTGACTCAAGTGATGGCATGTGTGACGCTGTGGAATCCAGACACGACATGGTTGGGCGCCTGGCAGAGATCCAATCTGAGATCAACCTCAACAGGTCATCGTGGATTAAACAAGCTCAGAAACACGATGTACACGGCTATCACTGTATCAACAGCCCTGATAAAACAAAGGAGATCCAGACACTGAAAACACTGATGGGACAACAGAGCTGGCTGTGGAAAATGATGTTGTGATTTACTCAGTCTGCTTGGCAGAATGAAAGCATTCCATTGGATTTAATAACTGTAGATGAGTTTTGGCTTCACTTTCCACATGTGTTTTATGCAGAATAAAAAATTGTGTGTGCGTGATGTAATCAGCAAGTCAAATCATCTCTTTAGGGCCATGTAAAAAAACACATGTATCAATCAAGTGGTGTTTTCAATTCAATTTAAAAACATTAAATGTATTTAAATGGTTTTGCACCATTGGCCAGGGGTTTTTTGACAATGAAGGTGCCTACTCAAGGCGGTTCCTGGACGCAAATCAGGCATAAGGCATTTTACAATGTGAAGATTTGGGTGTTAATGTCTTCACATTTATGAGTGGACTTGTATCAGTAGGTTGGTCAGTTGAATAACGGTGGTGGCGAAGTCCATAGGAACTTGGCTTGGCAACTGGAAGGTCACCAGTTCAAGTCCCGGAAAGACCAAGTGCTACCGAGGTGTCCCTGAGCAAGGCACCGTTTCCTACACTGCTCCCCGGGCGCCGTACGTAATGGCAGCCCACTGCTCCTAACACTAGCATGGGTCAAATGCAGAGAAACCGTTTAGTTACATAGTTGTACTACGTAATGACAATAAGTTGAATCTTCTTATAAGTGAGCTGTAGTAACATGTTTTAATAGTGTTATTTTATTTTCCTTTGAGAAACTGTTAAACCAATTGAAAAAATAAAACGACCAATTGCCTTGCAGTTAAAAAAAAGCCTTATTGTTTCATTGTGGTCTGTATTTCGTCTTCACAGCTTGTCAAACAAACGATTCAATCTACACGTGTTTTGGGTTTGTTCACACATCAGAGTATTGGAATGAAAATATATAGAGTTAACAGCATCAATGTTGGACTAACGAAGCTGCTGAGTATTTGAGGGGTGGATGATGAGAAGTAGAAGATTTTCATCTGGACCCAAAATGCACTCAACCAAAGATGTAATGAACTCCAGCTGATCAAATATGACTCATCAGTGTGTTGGTGTGACAGGGTGTTAATGAGTATTCACAGTTGATATTGTGCATGCATTACATCTGGTATGAAACGGGGAATCACAGAATACAGAGAATGGTGAAGATAAGTACCATGTGGGTACTGCAGAGCAATAGTTGTCTTTACATAGCATTTGTAAATAACTACTATTTTCCACATGTACCTATAACTTAATGAACTTCCAACTCCTGTGGATATAGTTACGGAGATTTCTTGAGTTTAAGGGCAGCTAATTATCTAATAACAAAAAACACCCATCTTTTATCTGTTTTTGTGCTCTACCACTGCTAGCTAATTAATTTCCAGGCAGCTAGCTAAAAGTAATTTGGTTGTAAGTCACTTTACTTTAAAAGAAAGGCTGTGTGGCTTTAGTTTAAGTGTTTGTTGGGTTAGAAATGCAAAGTGTTTCATGAAATACTCCAAGTAACAATACCACCAATTGCGAATTTCTACTTAAATTAAAGCCTGGGACATTTTTGATGCCTTGAAACAAAGTACCACGTCTATTCTGCACTGATATTTAACTTCCAATAGTTAAAAGGCTCGGCAGGTGCAACACCACTCTTACCTGTCTGCAGCATCCCAGAGCCGGACTCTCCTCCAAACTCCCCCGGTGCATCGTCCGGTGAAGCGGTACTCGTGCTCATGAGCCCGAGGAGGCAAAGTGTCCATTTTAGCAACCTGCAGAACATCTTCACGCGCTAATTACCTTTGCAATTAAGAGTTTAAAACATGCAAGAAAGAGCACCAAAACGTGAAATGGAAATGAAAAATATATATAGAGAGGCTGTCATTAGTCCTCAAAAGTGAGGAACATTGTTTAAAGGCACTTTTTGTTCTTTAACTTGGACTAACTTGTCATCCTCTCCAGCTCTCCTCTCCTCAGACAGCAGCTTCTCTCCCCCTGCAGCAGCAGCTCATCACAGAAGCGCCAAACCAGCAAGCAGAGGCCCCGCCCCTTTCCTAAAATGCAAACCAATAACATCCTGCACGACCTCCGCCCATTTGTTTTAACGACTGTCTGACGCCTTAACGAAGTGTTGATTTTCAATTACAGAGATAGATCATTTTATTAAATGTCAAATAATTCGTTGGACCTTTCATCACTGCTGCAGATTAATGACTAATAAGGAATCACGTAATCTGCTGTGCTGACAGTGCTGAGTGATTCAACATGAAATTGCTCTTTATTTATGTATTTATTTAGTTGGTTATCAATTATTGTACATACTGGTTTAATTTGCAGAGGTTTATTGATAGGGATTGATTTGACATCTAATATTTAAAATAAGCACCTATAGTATACACGGTTTGCTTTTATCGCATGCAACGTCATCCGGATCATTCTGGATTACAAATTGTAACGTCGTTAATATTATATTCTCTCCTTTTCAACCTTCAAATATTGTTTATTTTATATAACAGATTAAGGTATACCCTGGGAAGGTTATTTTTGTATGTGTACTGTTTGAGTTTGCATAGAGCACAGGACTGCAGTATCAAACGTATCCAACGCTAAGCAAGTACATGTATACTTCCTAATATATCTCTACTTTAAGGGGTACTCCTGGAAACCAGCACAATGTATATCTGATGGATTAACCGTTAGATTTGTCATAATAGCACCAATTCCACATCATAATTACAAACACTTACACTTCAAACTATGTTACCTGTCTTGTACTGGACTGGACTGCATGTGGGTTTCTGATTTCATCTGCTTCAGTTCACCTCCAATTAGTCTCTTATTGAATCTTAACCTCATATTACTTTGGCAAAAAGCAATGGTAAAACATACATGTGGTCATTTTGCTCAATAATCTATCTGGCAGTTTAAATGTGAAACCTTATGTTCTAACTTTCATATTAAGTTATTTGCAATTGCTGCTACTTAAAAGTTGCCAGAAGCTACGTATAACAAGATTCAATCAGGAATATGGAGTATCAGATTTTGAAACTGGATTCAAATTCAATAAAATGCTTTGGAAACCCGACCCTAATCCCAAAACATGTCAATGCAATCTTCAGAGACTTCATGTTGCAATTTCATAATCATACCTCTTTATTCAAGGACTTATATTCATATAAAATCTATAGGTACAGTCAAAATGACTGTGGGAGAGACAGTCAAGTAACATATCAGGCAGCGAAGGATTCAGCCATTCCAGAATCTCTTTTCTGAGAAAGAGCCTTGTTTCCACTTTGGTGGTAATTAAATGTTATTCAAGCTCTCTTTTTTTGTCTTTACCTGAAACAGATACATTGAGTGTTTAGATAATCAGAAAATACAACAAGGAAACAAAGGGTACAAATCATGGACTGAATGAAGTCAAACAATTCCTCTTTTTTTTCTTTTTTTTGCACATGCACATTTTCATTTCAGAACATGCAATCCCGGACATGTCCAGAGGGGGCAGTCAAGAGTAAAACTGTAAGAGGACAACTTGGCACCCTGTTCATGTCACGCTCGTTGGAGGTCTGGAAATGTTGTTTTGAAAAATCTACTTTAGAGATGAACACCAATCTCTACTCCATTAGGCAACGTACAGCTTTTTTAAAAGACAACAAGCAATCTATTACGTTACCTTTACACATACCAGAGCCACGCCTACAGTTAGACCTTATTGCTTTAAAGTCTAAAACAGCTCCTTTTAGATGATCCATCAAATAGATTGCACACATATGGGACAACAGGAAGTTAGGGTTAGGGAAATAATTGGATCAAATCATGTTAGCAAATTATTTACATGTTCTTAAACTTGCTTAGATTCAACATGCACCAAGAGATGTAGACACCTAGAAGATCTAATCTGTATTTTGATTCAAAATACTGACAAATAATCTTTCTATAAATGTGAAAACATTTTAGTTTTTAAATAGCCACCCATAATCCCGTTTTGACAAAACCTTTTTCTTAAATCCTTTATTGCAACAAAATATATGTACTTGTTCTTTGACCAATTACTTCAATTTAATTTCTATTTATCTACCAATAAGTATTTTCATCAAAAGTCTGATATATCTCATGGGCAGTAAGACCCATTTTTTCACAAATGTTTAAAAACACACTATTGTTGGTATTGGTCTTTCATTGGATTAGTTGACAATAAGTCATGCCCAAAGGAAAGTGGGAAAGAGTGGAGCCAACATGTTGCAGAAAAGGGGGAAAAAGCTACATTTAAGCTCGGGTCTGGGGTTTCCTAAATGGCCGGTCAGCTCTTTACCTAGAACTCTAATCATACAGAAATGTTAGATTAGCTATCTGTTATTGACAGAATACCTCACACTAAACCATTGTATCAGTCAATATGTATCTGGTTTTCAAGCAAGTTTAAAACTGTTCAAAAATAATTTAAAAACACAACTTGATCCAGCAGTTTTATATTCTGGGTGTTTCTATCTGGGTAGGCTTCATGCAGTCAACTTGCCAACCTCTAAATGCCCTGTGATTCACATATATCAGCTTTGATGCCATTTGTGCCTCAGTGTGTGTCTGTCAGTTAACTGTACATCATATAATACATATACAATTTACAACTCTTCATACATAAATGTAAAATTTGGTCGCAGTCACACTAAAGCCTGAACCTGGAGATTCGAGACGGTAAAGCTACAGGGCAGATGAAGTGTCGTCTTGTTGCATAGCCCTATTTCAAGTCAACAGTCAGCGGCAACAACACAACTCTTTATTGTACCTGCGGATACACAGACAGGTAACCTCACCTAAAACCCTCAAACAATACTGCACTCAGGGGGGGGAAAGAGATAAGTATAAACCTGGACATTTGGGGAAATATGGCAGAAACAATGTATGCTTGAGGAGGCAAGTGTTGAGATTTGTTGATCAGAAATAAATAAAAAAATGGCACTTTTCTGCATTCAGAGACCATTTCTACCAACTGGCTGGCAGTATATTTGAAAGAGAAAGGCAAATGCTTACCACACACCCTTAAGCAAAAAGTACAGACACTATTTTTGACAAGTTCAAGACCCTGGCATGCATTACATTGCTTACTTTGGATCTGTAAATCAGACATACCTACCACAAGATTCAGTACAAAACATAATTGATATTTTTTTGCATTCGGTCCACTATACCAGATTAAAACTTTGTTCTCTACACTTTCCTCAGCCTTGTACACACTCACATCCTCTACTGTATATTCAAGTCCATCTGATCAGGCTGCATCTTAATACATCTTGGAAAACGAGGCACTTAGTAATCAGCCACATAACATCAGAAAAGAGTTATCTATTCCCTATGTGCACTCAAAAAATGTACATCTGGTACAATTTACAAAAACTGATTATGAAAACTGGGCTCTAATTCTAAATCCAACCTTTCACAATGTTACATTTTTTGTCACATTTTTCGGTGTGTCCCTTAGGTTTCATGGCAGAAGTTTAAGATTGACATAAATTGGTTCCATCTGGACAAAATTTGGTGATAACCCCAAGTAAAGGCTGATGAAAAAAAGATAATTTGGTGGAAGCATCAATATGATCAAGTTGTAACTCTTCTCTCACCGACATAGCAACCATAGACAACATTAAACATACAAAAATAAAACAGTGTTGTGAGCAGCCATGTTGATACCAGCTTTGAGGCATTCAGATCACTTCCGCTCAAAGAATGAGGATGGCGTTTTGTCTTCTGCTCCATCGCTGATTTTACTGGCCAAGGCAAAATACTTAAGGGTCTTCACAGGTGCTATAGTTTCAGTGCAAGTAAAGGGGGTAGAAAAAGTCATCAGTGTCTTTATTTCCTTAAAAGTTTGTTGTATAAAAAAGGAGAGTAACACTACAAAGCTGGAATGGTTTCTGATCCCCTGTTACAGCACTTTCCACTGGCTTTTTCCTCAAAGAGTTTCCTTTTGGATAAATCCGCCGGCTTCCTTAGTTAGAGCGCTGTACAACACTGATACGTTTCCACCACGTTAGCACCAGTCCTCGTCCTCCCTCTCCCTGAGACTCCCTCGGCTCCCAGCAGCAGACGCAGAGTTGACCCCGAGGGTGAAGTGGAACCCGTTGGGCACCCCCGAGCGACCCTGCGAGTTTGCCGCTGTGACGGACGCAGCGGCAGTTCCTTGTGAAGCTGAGGCTGTGGTGGAGGTGGAGGTGGAGGCTGCGTTTCGGGCAAAGCGTCCCCCTCCGTGGCTACTCACAGAGTCATGGAAGTCCTCTCCATGGGACGCCTGTTGAGGGGAGATCTGCGACTGCCGGTTTAGATTAGAGTCCGAACCGATGCGTGTGACGGGGATCGGGGACTCGTCGTGGCCCCAGTTTAACCGATCGTGCTCTGAAAGGCCGCGGCTGAAGCGAGTCTGGGGCCCCGCGGTGGCGGCGCTGGCACTGGGCTGGAAAGGCGAGGAGTTGGCGGTCTTGTAAGCCACGGCAGGACGAGGGGTGAGGGGGGTCTGAGGGAGCTGCCTGCGACCGCGGCCTGGAGTGCTCGAACCCGAGGGCAGCGGCACAGCTTTTACCCCACTGCTACCATGCTGAGGACACAAATGATATACAACACAATGATTCTGCAGGTCAATTGGAAGAACGTAAATCTAAAATGATCGGAAATATCCAAAGTGTGAAGGATAAGTACTGTACCTATGCAGGTGATCATGTACAAATGAAAACACCAAAATGAATATAATGAAGTATTCCTGCAAACAGATCCTAAACCTAAATCCTACAAATTGCCTGTTTCCGAGTTCCAAATTGGGGCTTTCATTGGAACAGTTTGGTTTGGTTTTATTCCGTCACAAAACAATATGTTGATACTTGAAGTGGACCTATCATGCTATATTTGAATAATATAGTGTAGGACCATACCTATATACTGTAAGGCATATTTATACTTTTTATTTTTCAAAATACCAAACAGATCATGCATTTTAGCCATTCCTCATTTCGCTCAATTTAACACTGTCTTTGCATGGGCTGATTCTGTGAGAACAGCACCATCTACAGGCCTGGCATATGTAATACAGTGTCTCCAGCGCTTTCCAACGGCAATGTCCGTGGCCGTCTCCTCCTGATTGGTGGAGTTGGCCCAATAGCCGTAGGGCCACTTCTGTGACGTCATAGAAGTGTTCAAATCTGGATCAGTCTGTATCAGATCCGTTGCAGCCCCTTTTTAAGAGATTTGGGTATGGAGGCAAATAGAGAGGGTTGTGTTTTCTGACACTTGGTGAGTTCCCTGGAACACCGGGGACACATATTCATGTATAAAAGACGTAAAAAAGTGCATTTTTCATGATAGGTCACCTTTAAATATATACAGTAGTATTACTTTGCATGCAAATAGAACAATAGAAGTCAATAGAATATGGGTTATGTATTATAAGCAAAGACGAAATAAAAAGAAGCTAAGAGTAACCCTTTAACTTCACAGTCAGTTTTTGCTTCAAATCCAATGTTTCACTGTCCAAAACAATCTTACAGACCAAAGGGTTGTGCACAAGCTAGCTGTCAATCACTAAGGAACATATAGCAGTAACTGACCTGTCTGAGCAGAGCAGCGTCCTGCCCCTCTCCGGGGGACGTGGATCTGCTGGGGCCGGCTGATTTGGTGTGACACTGCTCTCTGCTGCCGTAACGCTCACAGGAGTAGTAGCGCTGCTTCTCTCCTGCTGAGGAGTGATGCCTCCTCTCATGAGGCCGGCTGCGGTCACGCTCCCTCGCTCGCTCTCTGGACAAACCCTCCACTGAAGGGTCGGTGAACGAATCTGGAGGACGGCACCATCAAACAAAATCAGGGGAAGAGGGTAGAAAATACACTATATCTCATAATCTATGGCTGTATTCAGGGTCATTGTAGTATAGAAATAGTAGCTACAATTAAATTGTTAGTTTACGTGGAGGAAAACAACAACAAATTAAGAGGTTTTATATCATTTCTAATTACTATTAGATCTGGCCCGCCGGCATATTGCACGCACACTTTCACTCCATCCTGAGAGTTTCCTCAGCTCAGAGCCTGACCCCAAACATTGATGAACTTGCACTAGGGCTGCACGATATTGAAAATAACTGACATTGCGATATTTTTTTCCCCTGCGATATATATTGCGTTTTTTTTAACTATATTTAACCGGATGAAGGATTTTAGTCACAGACGTCTGGATCTTAACTGGTTCACTCATCATACCTTAAGTCATGATCACATGTCATGATAATGCAGGTTGCTTACCCTCAAATAAGGGGGTTCATCTGTGAATGAAGAAGAGTGGTGTCTAGAAGGGATCCAAGAGATTAAACGTATAACATTAAACTATAGGAAGCTTCATTATCACATTAGGGAATTAATGTCACTCCACTCAAGTACCCCTGACATGAGAGCCGCGAAAGTTTTCCTTTTGTAGCAAGCAGCAAAATAATTGTAAAATGACGTGTGAGTTAATTTACCTACTTAATATCGAACGCCCTAATAGAGAGGATCCTGACTGGCTGCATCACGGCCTGGTACGGTAGTTACACCCTCAACCGTAAGACTCCACAGAGGGTGGTGAAAACAGCACAGAACATCACCAGGACGGAGCTGCCATCCATGGAGGACCTTTACTCCCAGCGGCTC
>NW_011369216.1:162959-166151 GCF_000735185.1 Notothenia coriiceps | reverse complement strand
AGGACTTCTAAAAAAAATTTATTCTGGCGTTTTCCCCCTAAGTTTGTGGTAAAATAGTTAACTAAACCTGTTACTCTCTAAACAGACGACAGAAACACACAAAATCTGTTACACCCAGTAATACGCTAGGGAACAGAAAATAGACGTTGTTTTTCGATGGATGCCCATGGTATATTTACTTGGATATTGGACTACTATTGATTCGAATTTTGTTACATAGGGGGACTAGGTTGGACATAAAGTACACATCACGAACACGACCGTCAGTTAAACCGCCGTCTCGTCGAATCGATTGGAATGAGGGTGCCACTGTCTGACGCGAAGAGAGGAAAGTGACCGTTTAGGGTCGTCGGGTGTAGGAGGAGTCCGGCGGGTTGTGACTTCATCCTCGTGCATAACATGTTTTTACGACTCACTCAAAAGAAAGGTCCTTGAAGTTTCGCACCGATAGAAAAGGGAATCCGAGAGAGGATTTGACAATCATTCGTCACACACAACAGCATGAACCGTCCTGGTTGTAAACTCGTGTGTGTGTGGGTTGTGTGTGTGTGTGTGTGTGTCGTGTGTGTGTGTGTTGTGTGTGTGTGTGTGTGTGGTGTGGTGTGTGTGTGTGTGTGTGTGTGTGCCGTCGTCCGTGCGTGGTGTGTGCAATGACAGTTGACGTTTTCTTTTGCGTTTTGTGTGAATTGTCGTAACGAAAGCAGACGAACATAGTGGTTAAAACCGAAGACTTTTGTAGCATTGTTCGTCTAGCCGGTTTAAGTTTCAACAGTGGTCGGTTGTTTCAGTCACCTACAGTCAGACCGACTGCGTCGTCTATTTAGAAGAAGAAGAAAACTACTAAATAGTGTGACACAGAAGTGCGGTTCACCTTAACCCCAACGTTGGCACAGGGACCAATAAATTAGTTTCAGAACTACGACCCGAACGTAAAGAATTTACATTTAGGAGATCTTAGAGTAATTACCCCCTAAAGGAGAGACGAGCGAATAAAAAGAAAATATCAAGTTTTCACGGGTAGCCGATGGTTCACGTTAGTATAGTCTTTTGTTGTTTTTTTTTCTTTTTTTTTTTTGGGTGGTGTTTAACCACTCAAAACGTCGCCTTTTTCAAACGCGTGGATTTTTTCACTTCGTACAACATTCTGGTCAATATGGCCGGGGGAGAGACTCGAAGTCTCTGCAGAGGTATGTTCAGTAGGGACCCAAAAATCGTCTCCACCAACCTTTGAGCCCGAATACAAACTTTTACAGTTGTTGTTCGCCTCTCGTAAATCTTTTCGATATTGTTATTTACAAACCGTTGATTATCCGAACTACCGACAACTTAGTAAGCAAAAAACGATGTACCACCTTAAGTGGTAACAGACAGCGAAACCCATTTTGGAAGCGATCTCCGTTTACATTTACATTATCTACGACCGTCGAGTCGTTACAGGCCGACACAGGGTACCCGGTTCTCGAAAGTGGGGTTTAACGAGGGACACCCCTTAACGGGAGTCATAACTCATACCATTCGAGTGAAACCTATTTTCACAGGACGTGTTCATTGTACATTAACATTAGCTTTACATAATATTATTACGTTCCTTTTTATAGAGAAACAAAAACACGTGACAAAAATGACGAAATGTTGACTTCAGTACTCGCGTTAGATACTTGAAGACTATACACAGACCGATGCTTCGTGTCCCTTACTTTAGTTTTTGTGTCTTTGGGCGTCTTTTTGGTATATTAGACGTCGGTAAATGAAAATTTGGGTAATCTATGTTCATCCATCATTAATCCCGGGGCGTGGAATGTCTTTATTAAGCCACCGACCCTTTTATACATTCTCTAACTTTATATGTTTAGGGGTTAGTTTTTCACTAATAGGAGCTGGGGAGGGGGTTGGATAAAGTGATTTTAATTCGAAGTAAATTTGTCAAATTTTTGGAAAACATAATGCATTGGGGTTGGGTCTACGGTACAGACTTTAATTGCGGACTCGGTCATTTCTACTCGTTGATATACTTTATTAATCCCTGTGGGGAAATTGTTTCTCTGCATTTGACCCATCCTAGTGTTAGGAGCAGTGGGCTGCCATTATGTACGGCGCCCGGGGAGCAGTGTAGGGAACGGTGCCTTGCTCAGGGACACCTCGGTAGCACTTGGTCTTGCTGGGACTTGAACTGTTGACCTTCCAGTTGCCAAGCCAAGTCCCTATCGACTTCGCCACCACCGCCCGAATCGTTTTTATTATGATTTTTCTCTCTCTCTCTTTCAAAAAAATCAGCCACGTTATAAACCGACCAACAATAAGGCTTAAAATACACACCTGTTAATGACAGGTACAATTGCCACTGACTAATGAAACATTTGTCATCATTTTAAAAAAGGTACAACGTCCATGTACAATATGTTGGATTTCTTTGCATAGCTGTAGGAAAAAAAACGTTTTATTTCTCACTTGATTTGCTTTTTTCTCCTTTTCATTTGAATTTGATGTTGAGTTTTGTTGTCAATGTATGCCAACGTCTTGTTTTTGTAAATCCGCATTGAATAGTCAATAATTAATTAAATATACTTACAAAAAACACAACATATCTTCAAATGCATTTACAGGACGTTAACCCGTGCAGTCCAACATAACATAACCTCTTGTTGAATACATATTTATAGTAAGCTCAAACAGTAAGCTTACCTCCTCAGCTGCAAACTTCAAAACTGCTGTGAATGGTGTGCTGTCAGGGACACTTAATCTGTAACACAAAAATACATGAAAATAAAAATCCAGCCTTTAAAATGTAACCCAGATTTTTCAAGGAGAAATTGCTACCTGATATAAATTCTCAAGTTTAGGCAAGAGCCTGGGCTGCTTTCCTTTTTTATATCAAGGATTTACACGTTAGCTGACATCTCATGTTAACTTCTACGGAGAAGAGGAGAACAAAAAGGAACATTTCTAGCAGGGATAAATTAAATATATGATAACTGTCAGATGATTTAAGACACATTTCTAAATAGCTACATCATTTTAGTCTGATGCTTCTGCAATAAATCTTGCAGTGCAGCTTTTATGAAAATCATAATGAATGAGAGTGGAAGCTTCTCCCATTAAAGACCACAACCCTGCTTCAACTGACACTAAGTGGTTACTTGTTTGGATGTGACTGGGGGTTATTAAAAGTAAACTGTAATGGTGTGCTCAAGT
>NW_011369216.1:130988-162920 GCF_000735185.1 Notothenia coriiceps | reverse complement strand
AAAAACAAACATGCCCTGTTGTCTCAAGAAAAAAATGCAGAAGGAAACATCCATGTAAACTCAGTGTGCTGCTCTGTGATGCTAGTTTAAGCCAGATACTTGGCATCTCATCTTCGGTGCAAGTTCATCAATGTTTGGGCTCAGGCTCTGAGCTGAGGAGACCCTCAGGATGGAGTGAAGGTGTGCGTGCAATATACCGGTGGGCCAGATCTAATAGTAATTTAAAATGATCCTGCGGCCAAAATTAAATCCACCAAGGGCCTGATTTGGCCCCCGGGCCTTGAGTTTGAAACATGTGCACTACAGGAAAGGGAATACCTCTAAAAGCGTAATACAGCCTTATTTAATGGTGTGTACAGTTCTGTCACTCACTATTGCCACTATACTACTCTGAAGCGAAGTGAATTCTGTTTGCTCTTTTGTTCAAAAACACCAAAACTCAATTCTTCATATCAAACAAGAAGATGCTAAATTACAGCAATTGGCTCATGTTAAAACCCTAGTAATTATGCATTCAGTTTGGATTTACATATTTTGGATCTATTTAATTCCAAAATCAGAGGTTTTATTGGCATTATGGCCATTTCTCATTGTGTCTACTCCTGACGTTTGATTCACAGTAATTCCAAAGCAAATTTGCATGGTGGTGGGTGTACAGCTTCACATCTATTACATTTAATATATACAGTATATAGGCCAAACCGTTATTGACAAAGGAAATACAATACATACTCAACATTTCAACTGAACATAAGCCATGGTCAAATTTGGTCGGATTTGGATGGATAAATGTTTATCTTATCTTTCATAAAATCATACAGAGCTTCGTGCAACATCTTTACTCAAGTACTTGAAAAATGCTGCCAAACACTGAGGCCATGCAGACTATTCTAGCAAGTGTTAAGCGGAACCTGATGTCTAATGCGGTCAGACAAGGACTCTGCAGCTTTTAAAGCCTTAACACGAGTTGAGTGATGATGACAACAGTAAAGAGAGCATGGTATTAATTCTGGCAGCGACTGAACTTGAGCACACCATTACAGTTTACTTTTAATAACCCCCAGTCACATCCAAACAAGTAACCACTTAGTGTCAGTTGAAGCAGGCTGAGACTGCCAAGGCACACANGATGTGATTTTTTTATTTTTTTTAGTACGTTCGATATTAAGTAGGTAAATTAACTCAAACACGTCTCCTTTTCTAGCAAGCAGCAAAATAATTTTAACATGACGTGTTTGAGTTAATTTACCTACTTAATATCGAACGTACTAAAAAAAATAAAAAAATCACATCGCAGCATGCGCATATCGCGGTTATCGCCATGACACGATATATCGTTCAGCCCTAACTTGCACCCAAGATGAGATGTCAAGTATCTGCTTGAACTAGCATCACAGAGCAGCACACTGAGTTTACATGGATGTTTCCTTCTGCAATTTTTTTCTTGAGACAACAGGGCATGTTTGGTTTTTTCTTTGAGGGAAATAGTTTTGTTGAAGCTGTTGGCCTGTGGGAAAAAAGGAATCATAAGAAATGACTCTGCAGATATAGCCATAAGAAATGAATGCAAATGATTATTTCATGTTTAATGTTGTTTTTATAGGCAATCATTTAAGCTTTGTTAGTTCCAGGTTTAATATGTGCAATAAGTTCATTTAAAAAAATTCTGCAATAAACATTGAACCAGTCCGGCCCTCGATTAGTACCGTTTTTGATTTTAGCCCACAGTGTATTTGAGTTTGACACCATTGATCTACATCATCCATTTTTTATTTATAAAAATACATATTATTCAGTCAGTCTTAGATTAAAGCTACTCTGTGGAGTTTTTCAACACTAAGGAGCCATGTTTTTACATAAGGGTACCCATTTAGAACTGTAGTAAACACCATGAAAACTAATAAAGAAAAAGAATAAAAAGAAGGAGATAAGATAAGGTAAAAAAGTCCTTTTAAGCTTAGTTTCCATTCATTCAAAGAGGATTTTTGTAAAACATCAGATCACAATTCGGTTCTATACAAGACATAAAGTTTAGTTTGATGCACAGATGAAACTTTGAACATATATTTCAAAGCCAATATGTATATGATTTAGAGTAACATGCTGGTGGAATTGCTAACACATATTGTACATGTTGCTTTCAACTATTTGTGGTGGTGTTATTTCCCTGGGGGATGTCAGAGTCAGAAATGTTCAAAGTGCACACATAAGGACTTTGAATGAAAATCAACTAGGTCTGTAGAAAAACCTTAGTCACCATTCCTCAGGCGATAACCGTGCTTTCAATTTATAGTTTTTCTATAGACTTGGCCTGCAACACCAATAATACACACTCCATCAATCCAAAGAATGTAAACATCATCATCAACATCCAGTTTTAGTTTCACGAGACGTATCATGTTTTTGTGATGTGTAATGTCATCCCACAATATTTCACTACACCTCTAATTAAAGACAAATGGCTCGTCTATGTTTGTCTGTATGTGTGTGTGTTTTTATCTAGTCTTTGGGTGTGTGGCATAAAGCAAAGCACTGTGGAAGAAACAACTCTCTTCAGCGCTGGAATGACTCCAGTTTTTTTAGATTAAAACCGCGATGACAGAAACACAGAAGCCTATTCATCATTGTGATGTGTCAGATCTGCCTCGAGAACGACAAGCTTTGAGGAGTGAAACTCTCCCTCTGCTCCTCCCAGTTTAATAGATGTACAGAGGGCTGTGGGATGTTCTGCTATCTCACCAAGAGGTACCCATAAATCCCTGGGCTGGACCTGTCCACTGTGGCCTTTTATCTCGGCAATAAAGCCCAGCTGCTGCCCTCCAGTGTTAACACAAAAAACACCCTGCCACCCGCTCTCAGGCTCTAATCGCTCTAGCAGACGACCCCTGATGGCAAACAAAGAAAACAAGTATTACATTGTGATAGAGAATTATTTCACTAGTCACCTTCTATTAATCCTTCACTTCTTTCCTTGCCTCAGCTCATGTTTCTCTGTCTGTACAGGCAGCAGGCATTTGGCCTTGAGTGCCCTATTGGATGAAGTTTAGCTGGCGCCTGTTTTCTCAGGATCTCTCCATCAGTTGTGTTAAGAGATGACATCCACCTTACTTGTGAATATGCATAATGCAAGGTTGTCAACATTGTCTCCTTCAGATAATGATAGGATTTCATTATGCAATATGCTCTATACGTTAGAGACCAAGGCCTCTGGAAGCTGTTACTATTAAGAAATGTAACTGGTTATGTCTGTCTGTCTGTCTGAGTGAGGGTTTGATAACTACCTTTCTGTGGGTAATAATAGCCATTTAGGGGAAAGAGTTGTTTTGGCGAGAGGCTCTGACACTACAGTGCTAGTGTGCTACAGCAAATGGCCTTTTCCATTCTCCCGCTGTAAATTCCAATAAATCAGTGTTCAGTGACATCAGTTCAAAGCTCTCCTGTTTTTTTTTCTTTTCCTCAAACTAATATAAAACATCATTGTAAACGTTATTTACTTCTGCATATCAGTTTGAAAATATTTACTGATGTGCATTTATGGACGCTGCGAAAAGCTGTCCCAAAACCTCACACTGATGGAAAATAATAAACAAACATGGACAGTGTGAAAAGAATGGTATGAAGTTACTGATTTGTTTTAACAAAATGGGTCACTGTTTCTTTATACAGTAGCTGACACAGCTGAATCTGACTTGTCTAACCATAACCATAAGTGCACCAACATATGTGCTGGGTTTCGGATGATTTTGCTCAGAACTAGACTGTACACAACACAGGCAGTTTGTACTGTTGGTCTTAAAACAACCCCATATAATAAAAAAGGGGTACCACAAGGTTCTATGCTGGGTATCTATACTCTTGACAACAGCATTAAAATCACAATCCACCTTTAAAAGGTCTTTAGACATCTCTGCATAATTTCAAGCCCACACTAAAAGCTGGCAAAGCAACATCTGTTTTATTTTCAATAACCATTGATTCCAATTTGCCATCCCATCCATAAATTAGGACAACCTTTTATCTTAGTGTGTGAAGTCAGTGGAGCTCAGTCTACATTTGATAAATACAACTGTTAAGAGTCATGGGGAACAAAGGGAACTACTTATAGAACAAAAAGGAACAGAAATCCCCAGCAAAGCAGATTTTCCTTTGAGAGCTCACAACTCTCTGTGCTAATCAGATGGAAAGCCTGACATGTAAAATCCCTGGATGAAGCGCAGCAGAAACCCCTTCACCTACATAACCCGATCATGGAACCTTAATCCTATAAAGAATGTCTGCAGCTACGATGAGACGTCAGAGTAATCTACAAGGAAAGCCTGGCCTGCCATCGCTGTCTCTCCATTAGTGGTGCCAAGTTTCTAAGTTTATCGCTGTATTATATGAATAGCCCAGTCAAAATAATGAATCTCTCAACAACCTATAATAAGCCACTTCATTTACTTCTATCACACTTTAATACCTTGACTATTAAGCTCTATTTGATGACATTCGGTCAAATGTTTTACACTCATATTAGCGTTGTAGACAGAGCGTGTGAAGCAAGACTGTAACCCTTTTTTCTGTGTGGCCACTACTGTTACAGTAATTACAGGATAGCGGCACATTGAATCTCCCTGCTGCATTGTGAGCGTTCCAGTGGCATCTAGCTGTGACGTTGCAGATTGCAATCAACTGCATACCATTCTGATTACCCCTCTCTTTTCTAAGCGTTATGAAGAACCCATGGTGCCCGTTAGGTAACACAAAAAGACGAGAAGCCCTCTCTAGCGCCAAAGTTAGTTAGCCACCTCTCAAACACAAGGTACTCCTTGAAACATATTCTGCTTCATAATCCATTTACATTTCCAAAATCAATAAGGTGCAATTTTGAAGAGGACCTCAAACAATCAGATGAGACCATACACTCCGAAAGCAAATGTAACTCAGATGAATTTTCTCATAGAGAATTATTAGACAATCCAAGTATAAGGCCCTTTCCTATTGGCTTCACTTTTACAACAAATGGGGAGCAATACATTCATTTTTTTCTATCATCTATGCCGTGTTTTTGTCTCACCAACTGTGCTGGATGGCTGCACTGATCCAGCTCTATCCAGAGACTTCTGCTTCTTGTCTTTATCTTTCTCCCTGCGTCTATGGCAGCGGTGGTGGTGGTGATGGTGGTGGGCTCTGTCCTGGTCCTGGATCTGACCTGGGCCCGTCGGGGACTGAGCCAAGCCGGGTCGTTCCAGGGCATACTCCCTCAGCCCGACCTCCTGGTAGTGCTGCGGCATCAGCGAGGAGGCCGAGCGCTTGATGGGACTCAGGTCCACAATCGGCTGAGAGGGTAAAGAAACATGATGATGAGTAGGAAGAAAAGAAAAGGAGAGGGGCGGCTGTGGTGGTTACACCAAAACCACTTAGACTGGATCAACAAAATAGCCACAACACACAAACGACACAACCAGTGCACGGTTGTCTTAAGACTGACGTTCTACCCGTTCTTCTCTACGCACAGATGTAAGAATAAAGTGAGAAGAATGAACACAAATCTGTGACAAAACTTGAATACTTACCGTTACAGCACTTCTGTAAGCTAGCAGTAATCTCTGCTAGTCAACAAATGAGGGGGGTTGTGGACATGGGCCTTTGTAGCATATGTTGACTTATTTCTGACTTAAGTTTACTTTTCTGTAGCAGCTAATACTTGCTTATTTACCAAAAGGATGATTCCACTAAAACATGTAAAGATGTCATACTAAATATAATTCAATATTGTTTTTATCACTATGACTCACTTGGATGATGAGTAACCCATCTCCCATATCACATTGTTTTAATATAGTCATGTGATATTGTTATTAAAAAATAAGAGATGGATTATGTTTGGCTTTAAGTATTCAGTGGTGACTTCCCTTAAAATCTTGCATAAACCAATCATTCTCCATAGATGTATACTGGCACTAATGCTTTGAGGACATTGACCTTCACCCCACCTCATCTGGTCTGACTGACAGTGCAACCAGCAGGCAATAGACTGATGTAAGAAGGAACTGGAACAGCAGCTAACTTACCACCCCACCTGGTGGCTACTGCATGGATCATGTCTGATTATCTTAGGGAATTGTTTTTCTTTCATGAATTTAGTTTCCAAAAGTATCAGTACATATTCAGACAGCTTCACATTGCGTTGAAAGTGCATCTATGTCAAGTTATTATAGGAACTTTGGAAAGCCAGTATATAACGCAGACTATATTTCATTAACAGACATATTTAGAGTGGTTGTGCTGTTCCTCATGTTCCCACCTCACAGCCTGGTCTGTAGCTATAGTCAGAAACAACAATATCACAACACTTTGGAAAATATCCATGTTAACAAGTCATTGTATATAGTATGCAGTCTTAAAATCTTAATTATCAGTTGAATTGCTTGAATTGCTAGTAAAATAAACCCCCCTTTTCTTTCAAACTACTAAAAGGAGTCTGAAAGTGAGGTTCAGTCAAAGGGTCAAGTGATAAATTAGACTTTGCTTTTGTATTTGTGTGCTCCAAAAAGATTTTAAGACTGAACGTAACATCAAATGACCGATAAGGTTAGACGTATTTTATGGTTTAGTTAGAAGAAAAAGATAAAAATAGTTATTTCAAAGCAAGAAAGCAGCAGTACTGTCTCCGCCTTGTTCCAAAATCACACACAGACTCACAAAAAGACACTACTACATAATGAAACTCACATCCAGTACACACCACCACATTTTACTGAAGTGTAATACTGTACTGTAATGCAAATATATGTTTTTCGATTCCATGTAATGACAGGAATATACTGTATATGTAGGAGGATGTGAACTCTGCACTGATATGAGAGGAACGCATGGAGGCAAACACAGACATGACAGAAGAAGAAGAAGAAGAAGAAGAAGAGGGTGTAGGAGGAGACGAGGAGAGGAGGAGAGAAGAAGAAGTGAAAGAGTGAGGTGGTACAACAGGTGGTACATACTGCCAGGTGGGTCCCAGGGGCGTGGCGAGGGTGGCTCCGCTATCAGACAGCACACACAAGAGGGAGGTGGGCAAACATTAGCAGTGGGCATCAAATCAGAGAGGGAGGACAGAAGAGGAGAGAGGAGACTCAGGAAGCATGAGGCTGGTGAAATTCTGTATTTAATTATTAACAATAAATACTATGACAAGACCAAAATCAACACTGTGTTTATCCTTGTAATAAAAAGTGTCAAAGACTGAGACACGTATTTCCTCCATCTGCCAAAAAGCTCACCTGTTTCCCAAAAACTATTAAAACACATTGTTGGGCCAGACTGGGTAAAATGCTACTTTATTACCATGAAGGCATTCACATTGTTTGCTCAAACATACTCTATGCTGTTAAAATAGTAACTGACGGACTGGAGTTAAGACAGGAAAAATGCGGATTGAAAGATTTCCCTGACAAATATGTTTTTTCTGTCTTATTTGTGTAACATTTGCTAAAAACTAAAGTGCCCAGCTTTTCTATGAAATAGTCAAAGTTAAAATCTGAAAGATATCAGTGTTGTTCTCTTTTACTGCCCTGATGAAGACAAACAATGTTTCATCCGACTTGTCATTAAAGCTCTTTTATTTGTTTCTCCACCATAGTAACTGTTAAAATACAAGTATACGACTTCAAAAACGATTGAGTTAAAGAACATTCCTGTTGTGTTAGCTCCATATCCCCCACTGGGTCATGGAAAACAAATACAAAGGTGCATTTATACCAAAACACGGTGGTCCTGACATCAGCCATTGTGTGTCCTGAGTTGGTTAGACATTTTTTACCCATCAATATCACCACTAGCTCTAATACTGCAAATGCATTGGGCTTCCATTAGTGGTTCCATTAGTTTAAATATTTACATAAAGAAGGACTTTACACACTGCTGGTTTTGGTCTTGTTATGGCATTTGTTGATAATGAAAAAATATGTGGAATAAATGCAGCCTTTTTCTTGAAAAGAGAATAGAAAGAGTAAGAGGTCAAAATGCAACATAAGGAAAGCACATGTTAAGTGCGTTGGGACAAAAACACAGAGAAGCTAACAGACAGGTGAGACGGTCCAGGAGACAGACAAGTGACAGACAGAAAAATCATCCTGACATGAAACAAATATGCAACAGACAAGAGCCGCTGGTAACTCACAGAATGACAATGAAAGTTAAACAAGTATCAGAAGACAGTAAGTGAAACTCATTTAAATCAAGGGATATGCTCAGATGATTAATTAGAATGCAGTTGAGTTTGAGTATTGTATGAACTATAACAGAATATGATAATAATCCAACCGAAGACATTTAAAACATTATAAAATAACATCCATAAGATATCTAAGATAATTATCTCACTCTGACATTAATGCATGTTATGTGTTAACATGCTCAGGATACCTCGATGAGGTTCAATACTTACTGTAACATGTGGAAACAGTATCTGTAATCGATCAAATTATTTTCATTCTCAATACAAAAGGACTTAATGAATTAAAACACTGTGGATATGGTGGAACATTTCAATTTTTGGGACTACTTCATATGATAAGCCTCATAACCCTAAACGCAGAACGCAGAACACTTCTCATAAAACCCTAAAAGATGGAAAAAAGTATTTTTTCCCCTAAATGCAAAATAAATATAAAAAAGTCTGTCCCTTTGTGTACATTTGTAAAAGTTGGCACACTGTTTAACCAGCATTTGATTTGTTTTGTGTCTTTTCATAACTTTATTATACAAATCAACACATTCACGCATCCTTTGCCGAGTCGATCTCTATCCACACTGTGGATATGGTGGAAAATAATATTTAGATTTTTGAGACTACTTCATATGATAAGCCTCATAACCCTAGCTGCACACGGTACTAAACGCTGAGCATCGAGTGTGGTATTGATCTTCTGGTGCAACCCTCAAAAAAAATGGAAAATAGGTATCTTATCCCCTAAATCCAATCTAAATATCAAAAACAGTCTGTCCTTTTGTGTACATTTGTAAAAGTTGACACACTGTTTAACCAGCATCAGATTATTTTTTTGTGTCTTTTCATAACTTTCTAATACAAATCAAATCAACACATTCAGGCATCCTTTGCTGAGTCGATCTCTATCCTGAGTTTCCTCATCTGTGATAAATGTGAAGTTGTCAGAGAGGAGAGGTGGTGCGGGGGTCAGCAGGAGGATGAACTGATGTGGACTGACGGAGCAACAGAGAGGCTCACCGCTGCTTCACTAAAGGGCTACCACTCAGTATTGCGCCAGCCTTTTTTCAGCCTACCTCATCCACCTGTTCAACTGCCAAACACGAACATTTCTATCATTTTGTAAGTCATGTTTTACACCTCAGAAGCCACTGTTAGATGATTTCTCAGGTATTCCACGCCGCTGTAAAGCTTACGTAGTACTCAGCGTTGAGTCTGGGCAGAGAAGCCGCTCTGCAGTGGCCCTCCAGGCTCGGATATGCCTCTGAGTCAGAAACGTCCTCCACCTTCGTCAGCTCAACGAATTCCTGCATGAAAAAAGAACATGTAGTACAGTGTATGGGGTTAACACAGAACAATATAATGTAAAATAATATTTGAAGATAGAGTTTCCTTGGAGTACCTGAGGTCTGGTGGTGTAGGGAACATCCTCTGACTGGCCTCTCTGTAGTTTCCTCCGGACTTTGGGTCTCTGTTGTGCCATCTGAGAAACGTCTCCGGACTGGGAATGTTTTATGACCCTCGTCTGGTTTAGCCTGTTTACAAAAACACAAGAGCTCTGACTGTAATATTGGCAGCTAAACAGCATGAAGGATCATATTTAAACTGAGGAAACACCTTTCTTAGTGTCAGTCTAAACTGTTTAATAATGAAGATGGTTTCCCTTTTTTTCATTTCCACGTGTTAAAAACAGAAGTAAAAATAATAAACGAATTGAACACAATTCCTATATATTGCTAAACATATTGTCTTGTACCTAAAGATTATTTTACATTAGGAATACAAAAAAAAGCTACACATATGTTGTGGATATATTTTGTTTCTTCTGTATAAGACGTATCGTACGGTAGCCCTGAGAGGAAAGTCAGAATTTATTTTTGCTAAATTAAGTCTAAACAGGACTAAAAGCATATAATTGTCCCTGCAGGTGAGTTTTCATTTCTCTAGGCACTGCAAAAACAAGGTGAACACAGAATATATGTGTGACAGTTACTTACGCTGTGTCCCTGCTGATGGAGGGGATGCTGGTACTGGGCAGTGCCACTAGCTTGGTTTCTGGCGCAGGCTGGGAGGGGCTGGGCTGTTTGGGGAAGGGGAACGTTGGTTCTACTTCCTTTATCTGAGTGAGGGTCAGCACGGGACGGAACAGCGTCCCGAGTTTACTCTGCAGGACAGATTGACAACGTTTATACACACTGAAAGAGATCCGTTCTTACAAAAGGTCAAATGTAGTTTTACTTAAATGAAAAATAAAAATCCTCTTTCTATGTATTTTTATTTAGTCTCGTATTCAGCTTTCACAACTCAATTTGGTTGAAATAAGTTTCCCTTTATTTGAAAAATCACATCAATGATGCATGTTGCTGAATCAGTCAAAGGTAATCTCTTAAAAATAGTTTATATATATATAGTTATATATGCACACGTGTATATAAAGCAATCTCATCCAGTTATAAAATGTATTGTACGTTTTCTTTCTCAATTGTACAATACAGATTATGACTAAAACACAGTCAAGATGAACATACAATAATCAATTACAATATTTTCCAATCACCAAAAATCCAAATAGGTAAACAAAAAAGACTTGAGAATTTCATGAAACTATGACATTTGGGCTACCACAAAGCCTGATTATGAAACAAGGTATTAGACTTACATTTGGTTTGATTCAGGAGTGTCTTAAATGAGACTATATGGAATTAACTGAAACTGTAGATGATGCATCTGCTCCTAAAATACAGTATAATGGAGTTATATCTTGTTATTCTTGATTCAGTCAGCACTAGAACTTCTTATCACGCTGTACCTGAGGTAAGCCTGTGTTGTTCTGCTGCTGGAGTCTCTTGGCACAGGTCTGCTTGTAGTAGTCAAAGATCATCAGAGCTGCGTAGACCTTCCCCACCGTCAGCTCGTTGTCTGGGGGAGAGGGGAGAGGGGAGAGTTAGAGGCAGTTCATACAGGTGGCCAGAAGATGGCGCCATGTGATCAACAACATAGGTCTCAGAGAGAGCCACAGATGTGTGTAAAGGATAAAATGTTTTTCACAGAGAAAACTATTTCTGACAGCCTTAGAAAATAGATCACAATAATTGTTTTGCTTCTCCATGCTTCCATAGATTATTTTATATTATTTAAATAACAGATAACAATGAGTAGATAGGAGGGAACATTTTTGAAATAACCACCATGGCCCCTAGTAGACACACATAACAACACAACTGTGTTGCTCTGTGTGGGGGGGTCTACTAGGGGCCATGGTGGTTATTTAAAAAATATTACATTTAAATACTTTTCTTTTTTAAATACCTCTTTTTGTTAAATACCAACTATCAGAATCAGAATCCTTTTATTAGTCCCACAGAGGGGAAATGTACGTTGTTACAGCAAAAAAAAAAAGATTAAAAAAAAGTTAAGATATAATATAAAATATTATAAAAAATGTAAAGTTACACAATTTACAAAATACACATCCTGTAACAGTTCTTAGGATTGAGCAGCCAGGTATATATTGCATAGTATATGTGCAATATGTGCTATATATATATATATATATATATATATATATACTAGGGGCCATGGTGGTTATTTCAAAAATATACATATATATATATATATATATGCCGATAATAACTGTGCAATATATACCTGGCTGCTACATCTTCAGAACTGTTACAGGATGTGTATTTTGTAAATTATTTGTATTTAATATGTTCTTTATGCATGCTTCTTAGTTAACATTAAGCTGTCTTTGGCTCTTTTCTGCTGTAACAAATGTACATTTCCCCAGGTATTCTGATTCTGATTCTGAAAGGGTCAAGTGGACAACAACTCACATTTGGGTGGGGTCACCAGCAGGTCGACGGTCTTCTGCGACAGGTTGGGCCACACGCGGGCGATCTCCCGCTTCAGGTCAGCGTCGCAAAGATGCTGCGCCAGGACCCCTGAGGATGGGCCCACAAACATGTCACATGTCACTCTGCACCACAGCCTTCACAGATTTAAAATCAGAGCCATCAGTCCAGCCACGAGGCATTCTGGATCTGTAGTTTTTGGCGCTCACCAGAAGCCAGTTTGATCTCCAGCGCCGTGCGGATCAAGGCCATCAGCGTGGAGGTGAAGTGCACCGTCTTGTCCTCCGCAATGGGCATGTTCATCCTCACCAATCGCTGAGAGTGGTGGGAGCAAAGAGGAGGGACCATGAATCAGGAACACAGAACCAACAGCACATTAGAACTGAGGCTGGATTAAATAAATAACTACAGTAGAAATTAGTAGTTTTAAAACTAATTCTTATTCTTTAAATAATAAATGAATGAATGATTTTGGTCTTAAATGATGTCAGTTTGTCATCAGTCACCCTACCAGTAACAGTTACCATAAAACAACTGGTGGAAAACCCCTATATAGTTACGAGTAAGGGTTGCAAGGAGTGACTATTTATATTAACACATTTTGGTTCTGATGACCATCTTTTGTCTTTTAGTCTACAAAAAATAATGAAAAAAGTCCATCCCAACTTTTTATTTCGTTAGTCTGACCAATAGGGTGAATCCCAAAGATATTTAATGTACATGATATGAAACAGAGAAAATCATCATATTGTCACATTTGAGAAGTTGGAAGCACTGAATCTTTGATTTAAATCTAAATATTTCATAATAATAATAATAATGATTTAATTTAAGTTTCCCTAAAATGTCTTCTAAATTAGCCAATGCATCTTTTTAAGCCAATGTAAAGGTTTCTGCCAGGGTGCCCACCATACACCTTGTTTAAGCTGAGAGCAGTATGAATCCATGAATGCATGGAGTTTAAAGCTGCTGCTGCCGTTGCCCTGAGACTTTTGCAAATCCATCGAAAGCATAGCCTTTTCTGCTAAAAGCTGAAATATGATTCCCTTGCGATGCTTACCACTGTGCGCTCAGAGAACATGCTAAGCTCTCACTGCTGCTGGAGAAATGCAGCAGCACGTTTTTGTTCTGAAAATAATGACTTAGAAGAGAAACAGGGAGGTTGCTGCTGGACAGGATCAAACTGTTACTGTACTTAAGACGCCAACAAGATAAGGTCTCATCTTTACTCACATGTCAGATGTAGACTGACTGAGTTATGGGTGGCTGTAATCTCTGCTCCTCTCCAAACAAACTGTACGGCTACACTGTCAAAGATAGGGTGGAAATCCACATTCATTGCTCGTTGTGAAAATGTATTTTTAAACACTGTGAGAGATCCCTCCTTAAGTCTGCTAAATCAAACTGCTGAGGCCTTTCATTAGCTTTAACTGAACTTTAAAATGTGTGCACAGAATGAAGATTGTTCAGGAAAATGATATAGTGTCGTTAAAATAATGAAATTCTTCCATTCAACCATTTCCTATCAATGTATGTCCTGAAAAATGAAACCTGAGTTGGTTTTAGAACATTATTATTGTCAACAATTTTGATAAGGATTGAGTAATTTATCAATCAAACATCTACCATTTCTCCAATGTGAGGATTTGTTGCTTTGCTTCTGGTTTATATCAATAGAAATTGGAAATCTTTGGACTTTTTTCTGACAGTTTGTAAACGAATGGATTTATTATTTAATAAAAAAAAGACTTGCAGCCACAGAGGCTTATATTTATTTAACCACTATTTCTACATTGGACTTCAGAACTCAAAATGCATCAGGCATTAGTTTTGTAAAAGTAAAAAGCTATCAGCATAAATCCACACCATGCAGGGCTTTGGATCAATGCTTCATTAAAATGATTCACACACACACACAAAAATACACACATGCATGTTTGAGTTAGTGCAACACATTGACAGTGAGGCAGGGGGGGCGGGTAGACACATGTGCTGGATATAGAACTTCTAATTAAAAGAAATAAATGAAGAGCCGAAGGCGGAAGAAAAGACCATCAGAAACATTTGAATAAAAAAAGGAGAAGGGTAGCTGATGCTTTCCATTCTCTTTAAGCCGAGATGAGGGGACAGACACAAACATACAAGATGAAGGGATGGAGAGATGAGAGGAGGAGGATTAACTGGAAAGCATCTATGCATGTGAGTCTTCCATCCTTTCATAGAGAGTAAGAATGACAATTGCAGATCTTGAGCATCAGAAAAAATAGAAACATGAAAAAACACCTATGCATGCTTGACCCCACACACACACACACACACACACACACACACACACACACACACACACACACACACACACACACACACACACACACACACACACACACACACACACACACACACCTTCAAGCAGGGAAGTTAGAGGAAGGAGAGGAAATAAATCCCTAGAGAGGGTGAAAGAAACATCATCCAAAGCAGAGAGTGAAGCTTAGGCCTGAAGACAGAACGTGGAAATGGAAACAAGAATGTGACGAGGAAACTGTGACTGTCAGGGGAAGATGTGTTCATAAGGGAGGGAGGGATGGAGGGAGGGAGGTTAACAAAGTGGTGGATGGCGAAATATAGAAAAAATATAGATGGACATTTTTAACTGGGGCGAGGGCAGGACTGCCTTAAATGTGATTCATGTGGACAGCTGCGTGGGCGCACGGCAACCATTCACATACTGTAAAGCCAGCATGCTGAGAGGTAAACAGCTGGCTCAGGGACTACCTGAGGATCGTTGACTCTACTCGAAGAAAAGTCTTATATTTAATCATGAAATAAACTATTCAAGTCAGAGCAGAGGCTGCTGAGGAGACGGGGAGAATGTTTTTAAATGACTAGCAGTGTTCACCCAATAATGATCGTTGAATACAGAGCCTTAACTAAATAGCTGGGTCCTTTCCAAAACGTTACACCTCATTTGATTTATAGTTTAGTCCAATGATAAATCTCTTTTTAACGCTGGGTTTGGTCGCAACCAGCCGCAGATTTCCAGAGACATTGCATGCCAGATTGCACTTTACAGCTGATTTGGTGTGCAAATCAAGTCAGGGGATCCCACTTGTTTTAGCATTCATCCTCTGGGGACCATGAATTTCATGGCAATTTACTGAGACGGTTCTGCCCATTGTTTGAAAATGAAATATCTTTTTTTTACCGGTTATTTGACAGGGTGCATCTTAAAAGCTACAGTCATTTCTTTATCTCACAGATTTCTAAAGTCTGTTAAGAAGAAAAAACGATTTGGTTAAGACCAAAGTTATAAATCTTTGGCTGTGGGAATATAAGGTCTTGCCGTGCAAATATTTAATCACTTTATGTAGACTTCTGTGAGTTCACAAAATAACATTTGAAGATGCAACCTGGTGATCGATAACAGGTAAAAAAATATAAATACATTTACCCCTAAGGTTTACATACAAATCCCGGAGTAACATACTTTCCTGAAGTCATAAATGGGGGTTTGTCTCTACCTCATCCCGTGAATAACTGGCTACTAGACATTACACTTTCAAGATGCCCAAAAACAAAACCTACAAGCTATAAAGAGGCTCACTAAGAAGTCAAATATTATGGTTTTAACCTCTGATCTATTTGTATTTATCTGTAACATGGCCCTGTTGTAGATTAAATGCACAAAACCCTGGCAGCACAAGGCCAGAGCGTCACAGAGGAACAGAAAGAACAACACAACAGCAGGTCAGAAGAGACGGTGACACACTGACAGAAGCCTGAAGATGTTTGACAGGTGGAAGCAGGTGAACCAGAAGTGACTGAGGCGGGGGGGATAGGGTGTTAGGGGGGAAGGAGTGATTTCTACTATAGGCGACTCGGGCGGACATTTTCTTTCCCAAACCGTAGTGGAGGGGAACATGTCGCCGAACATCTCGTACATGTCACGGAACGTCATCGCGCCGCTTCCAAAGGGGGAAAGATGGTAGGAGGAGGCCATGAGAGAGCGAATGGAGATTTCGCGAGGTGAGGAGGCGGAGTTACATGATAACAAGAAAGGCGGCAAAATCCAAAAGAAGAAGAATGGGAGGGGGAAAAGAGGAAAAAACAGAAATCCTTGTTAATAAGAATTGCCATGGGAGATAGATGATTGGATACCACCTGGTTGGATCCAAGATATCAGGAAATCGGATGCCCAAAGGAGGAGAGGGGGGAATGCCCGAGACCGCGCTGTGCATAGACGCTGGAGAAGAGGGGAAGATATGCATTTGGGGAACGAGACGCGCAATTAATTGTTAAGAGCCACTGAAGAATTGATCTTATTGTTGAGTTACAGCACCATTCACCCGGCCTGGCCTCTTAGAGAAGTTTACAGCTTTGATTGCGCCTAGGAACAATGGATTCCAAGAAGGCAACCAAGTCTGGGAAATCTTCCTAAACCGCTCCAGCAAATAATCACCTTCCTCGCTGTGAGCTTTACTATTTGCTATCTCCATTTCAATAGATTACTGTATAACTGCATGCAGCAGAGTTGCAGGACTATTTTATGTGCAAGAGAAGAAGAAGGATACCGACGTGGTAGGGCTGCTCAATTAATTAATCGTATTTTAATCGTGGATTACGATTATGGCTTGCAACGATTACGAAACAACGTTTGAAATTAAAACGAGTGAATCCTTTTATTATTATTAACTTTTTTTTAATACACTTTATTTATTTATTTTTTTAGTTGTGAATTATACTTAAAGTTCAGGGTAATCAACTGTTAAAAATATACTGTTACAAAAAATGTTCTCCAATAAATGGATGTTTTCAAAGTCAATGAATAATTGCATTTAATAATCGCAATTACAATTATTGACCCAAATAATCGAGATTATGATTTTTGCCATAATCGAGCAGCCCTACGACGTAGTGTATCTAGCTCTACTTTTCAAAAATATTTGTTTAGTTTTTTCCTTTCTCCCACTGAGGTTGGGATGTTTACTCCCAAGAGAAGGCTCTTATTGAGTTTATTTAGAGACTTGAGTGTTATGCTACAATTCACAAAACAGAAATGACGTGTTTGGAACATACTGAAATAATGTCTCAAAAGGAACGAAATGAATTATTGCAGGAGTGATTCAAGAGTTTTCTGTTTTTCTCTCTTTTTGCCATGACCCTGAGTCATTGAAATACTTAATAACCCCAGCTGACTGTAGCTGTTGTTCTGCTCAAAGGAGGAGCTGTAGACTTTCAGAGCCACTTTTAAAGGTTGTTTTTATTTAGCCTAAAGATAGATTTTCAGTGGAGTATTTATTTAGCATGCCCTCTGTTTCTGCATGCTAAGAGACATTAGTGGTGACCAGAGTGGAAACAAAGCGCACAATGCTCTCTTCACTACCCACTCATTTAAAAGCAGGGACGTATTTTAGACATGGCATGAGATGCCTCTTGTTTGAGGCTGACTTGCGGCATTGTTTCGTGCACTCTCCATGGTTACCTGCCAACTGGTTAGTGGAGGATCGATGTGTTTCAGTATGCATGTGTGGTCGGGTCATTCTCAGGGAATGAGAACACACTCAGTCCGAAACCATCACAGTCCCTTTGAAAAGAAAAGGACTGTGTGGGAGTGCAAACCTTATAAGCCACTCTGTTAGGGCACTTCTTCCCCAGGCCCAGGGGAGGGGAGATAAAACGCAACAATTTGTACATATCCTGATAGCATATCCTCCCGCTGTGAAAAAACAAGACATGTTCAACAGTTTAGGTCACAGGTTATGTCATTACTTGAATAATCTGTTAGCAACGAATAAACATTAAGGTAGATACTTAAGGAGTTGCAGTACAAAGGAAACAAAGACTACTTTTCCTCAATAGATCTGTATTTTGTGGGGTTCATTTTGACTTTTTTAAAAATGCACTTTTTTCTCCACATTTTTCATTTTCTTTTTCCCTCAGGGTTGTAGCCATCAATTACAGCAGTGCCTTTCAGAATTTCCTTTTTTAAAAGAAAGGAAATTATATTTTTTAAATATTATTTTTCATGTGATAATATGTGGAGTAATATTTCATCTTTATTGTTTTTGTTTACAATAGTCATGTATATTATGTGTAAACATGCTGGAATCATAATTTTTATATAACAAAATGTGTAATGTTAAAGTCCCCATTCAAATTCCCCAAATAGCTATGGAGTATACTTTTAAACTACGGTAAATAACTTTTGGATGAAGATGCATCAAATGTTGAAATCAGTTTAAACAGTTTTCTGAGCCTTAAATACTTTTTTCACTGACATATCAATGAGTAAAAGTAGTCGAACACTGGCTGAATGTAACTGTCGGCACATCTCTGAGACTAGCTCATTTATATTCAAAGGAATAAATAATAATTCCTCCCCCGTAATGTCTGTCAGGAGATGGCAATTTTGCATTTCACATCTCACACCTCTCTTGGAGTCCTGACTCACTGACAAGGCTCCTGTGAAAACTTAATGAGCCTTACATAATCTGAGATAGATTAGGCCTCACACTGTCTCAGGCAGAATTTGATTGTGCCTCAGTCCCGTTAAACACTGACAGTGTGCGGGGCAGAGAGGGCGCAGACAACAACCTTTATTCTCCCGTTAGAGGGATAGAAATGTTCCTCTTCAGTGACAGAGAGAGGAGATTTGGAGCCTGCAAGCTTATAGGCAATGGACGCCGAGCGAAACGCTGGATTTACATGCATCAGTCCGGCCGACAGTGGGCTCGCCACCAGCCACCGCCAACGCCGCGCTCAGGCTTAGCGTCATCAATTCACCGCCTCTAAAATGGGATTTCTCCGGTAGTCATCCTGCTGGAACTCGCAGCTTAGAGTTCCCCGTTTCCTATTACACCTCTTATAAACACAAACACCTTGCTATTTTGCACAGAAACTGGCTGATATTGGGGACTATACTGTAGCTGTACAGGTCAGAGGTGAGCAGGAGCACTTACCAGGCAGCAGGGTCGTACTCTGCCCACACGCGGATGAATTCATCGAGGTGATGAGGCCCAAGGATGGAGGCGTCCCTGGTCAGATACTCAAAGTTGTCCATGATGACAGCGACAAACAGGTTCAGCATCTGGAGAATAAAAACAATAGATAAAGTGTCAGATAATTAATAATAACAAGGACAATTGTTTCTACGGTAAAAATTAGACCGTTAGGATCATATTCATGTTTTTAGCCCCAAAACTGCACATTTTATCAGAGTCTACTAGATGTTTTTCTTACTTTATCGCAGGTATTTAAATCACATTGTATGATTTTGCCCATTTCATTGAATACATTTATTTTTAAATAACAGAACAGGGAACTGAAAATAGAAATAACCAGGGTTTCTCAATTTATAAGGGATTATTTTCATTTTTTAAATCTCTTCAACTGTTTCCACTTGCTGAATTATTTTTGTCTATACAAATCAATTAATATTACACACAATTTTGATTAAAAAGTAAAAATACCTTTGGGAAAATGGTTCACTGTTAGCAGCTCATTTGCATTTTCATATTCTTTAACCGTTTGCATTTTGTAAGCTGTGCTCATTCTAAGCCTACCTTGTTTACTCCAATCAGTGTCTTCTCACAGCATGCTAAAGGATCATTTCAAAGTGCATAAAATCTGGGTGGAAATAGCCATTACATTTCCATATAATATTCAGTACACTCAGAACACGCAGCATGAAAACAGATGGCGTGTTTCCCTTCACACTGACCAGGAAGGAGCAGAGGAAGATGAAGGAGACAAAGTAGAAGTAGGCAAAGTCACTTCCACACTCTTTCCCCACGGTTCCTGTGAGGTCATCACATGGCCGGTTACTGAGACACGCCAACATGATATCCTGCCACGCCTCGCCCGTCGCACTCCTGAAACACACACACAGGAGTTATCAGTTAATATACTGGATTTTTCAGACAGCAATATTTTTTGGAATCTAAAAGCAGGATTACCTGAAGAGAAGAGTCAACGCCTGGAAAAAGGTCTGGAAGTTGTTGTGCTTATTTATTTCGTTCTCATCAATCAGTTTAATGTTTCCAAACACCTGAAGAGGCAGGAGAGCAGCTGGTTATTGAATGCACCAACAATGAAAAGTCAATTGATTACAGAGTTCTGCCCACTCCTCAAACTGAGACCCAAACTCAGACCACACCCACGACATTAAAGCGACTGGCTCGGAGTGATATACATATTTCCTTTCCAAAACACTTTTGGCTATTTCAGAGGACAGATTTCTGCATTTCTTTTTTGTCTCTGTTCATCTCCCTGATTTGAAGTGGGCGGGAGAACATAATGTCATACTTGTTTGCACCAATCAGGATCTAGATTTGTTTTAATAAGAATCTAATGAAAGCTGCCTAAACAGCTCTAATCAAACAGAATCATTTAAAATACATTAAATCAAATCAAGTTTTATTTATATAGCACATTTTTAAACGATTTTTGGTCGAGCCAAAGTGCTGTACATATAATAAAAAATAACCTACAGTAAAGAAACTTTACAGCAAATACAACAGAAGTTTGTGCAGAATATCAGTTGAGAAGACGACACCCTCTGTCCATTACACTTTAAATGTGATTGTTGTTTATTTATTCATAGCTATATAGTGCTTAAGAAGATTTAAACAAGGTAATAGGCTTCAAGACGGACCCAACTAAGCCTAGTGTCCACAGATTTCAGACTGAAGACCCCAAACTGTATTCAATACCTACAATCATTTTGCATTTTATTATATACATTGTGTTCCTTTTCTTTTGTTTATTTTACAAAGTATGTTATGCCTATGGTAGCTTTTGTACGAACAGCTTTGGCTGCACGGTACTTTTAGTCATTAGAGAAAAGGGAAAATCCGTATTGTTCATCTGAATACATGTGAACTTCTCAATGAAGTCTAAAGTTGTATTTCTTAGATATAAATTCTATCTATGTATTATTTTCCTTATCTGTCACTCGTGCAATATATTCATTATCACAATGTTGTATCGTCCCAAAGCGAGTAAAACAACCCAGAGGTCTCTTTTTAAATATTTATTTGCCCCTGGGCATGTCCACCCTGCTGGCCTGAAACCCCTGGCTGCTGGGCGAGGAGACGTCTGCCAGCCGTCAAATATGAATGTAGCATCTTGACCCTGTGCAGTACGACACCAACAACTAACTTCCTCTGCACCCGAACAGTGACAATGTAAGAGAAATGAAAAGTAGATTATCCTCCATCAGCTACCTGTAAAAACACCTGCACAATCTTATGCAATCCAAGGCAATAGCCATGCAACATATACTTGTTTTGTGAAATATTGAATATTACATTTTCACTGAGACTGTGTCAGTATGTGTGGATGCAGCGCTAGCTTTTAAAGGAAATGTTTGTGGTGTTGTTCTGGAGGACATTAACGCTTAAACAACACTTTTATAGCAACACAGCCAGGGGCGGATCTAGACAAATATGCATGGGGTGGCAAGAAGGTGGCAGGAGATTTTGAGGGGTTGCATCCCCTGGCAGAAGTATATGCTGATTTAATTGCAGTCATATCAATCAATGTTAACTTGGAAAGCCGCAATATTAATATTTGAACTGAATAACATTAGGTGACATTATTGTGGCACATCAGTAAAGCCTTACATATAAATATATAAGGTGGCAGACATGATTTAATGAATTTGAACTGAACAATAACTGAATGAGTTTGTTTCACTCTTAGACCAGCAGGGGTACCAAATCTATGCAGACTGCTCCAATAATTACATTAATTAACTGCCTCGTCGATGTTTTTCTGAATTAATATGATAATATTAACAATCATATTATTCCTATCAGCTGTCAATCACTGTTATGATTCACATATTCATTTATTATTGAATAAACTATATTTTTTGGAGGAGTTAATGATGAATGTTCCTCAAGATGCTTGCTCACCCTCCTTCAAATTTGAAAGACAAGAAATTATATCATGTATCAAAATTCAAAAGATTCAAAGGAACAGTTCAGCGCCCCACGACTTTACTGCAAACAGTTACAACCTTGATTTTACATCAGAAAGAACAAACATTAAAGAAGTGACTAACTGCATCAATTAGGGTTAAAAAAAGTGTATTCAGCTAAAACATGTACATCGCTGCTGTAATTATCCAGTGGAAAGTCCTTACCTACTGGCCTAGTTAAATCAAAGTGGTTACTTTTTTTTGGCTGGGCAGTGAAGTTTTACACACCGTCTTATTTGACTTTCTCAGGACTTAAAACTGTTTTTTTCTCTCATAAATGTCCGATGAGCCACAACTTTTCTTTCAAAACAAAGATGCCAACTGGGGTGGCAAGGCTATTTTTTAGGGTGGCAGTTGCCACCCCATGCCACCCTGGTAGATCCGCCCCTGAACACAGCGACAAAATAGCTAGCCAAGTTTAGCCTAGTCGACAACTTGTATCTTGATCACGCAGGCTGCATGGGGCCCCGCCTTGCCAAGGGGGCCCCGCCAGAGGGCCTCAGCTCTCCGCGTTTTCCGCGCAGTTCAGCCGCGAGGTTCCGCTGCTCTGATGGGGGTCCCCATCATACAATCCCGCTTGGGGCCTCAAGTTGGCCAGGGGCGGCCCTGTTCATTATACATAACGTTCTTCTATCAGGACATGTTGTAATGTATAATTGTATCCTTTCTGGATAATGTGACCGTAGAATGATTTAATAGTAAAGGTGTAAGCCATCCCAGGCATCTCTGAGAGGAATGTTAGCAGAAAAAGGTAAAGACAGCTGGGGTAACTGGGGTAACTGGGGTAACAAGGCTGTGTATCTCCTCCATACTGAACATCCATCACTGAATCATTACAGTCTAATCCAATCCACTTTATTTATATAGCACATATTCAAACAGAGGGTTTTACCGAAGTGCTTCACAGCAGACATAACATTATAATAAAATATAATATTACAATAATAGATAAAAGGCACACATAAGAATAGATAAAAAGGCACATAAGGTCTATGGACAGACAAATAAAAGCATAACAATCGACTAAACATAGCTCAAACTGACTAAAGTCTAACTTCCTTTAGTCCAGCTGCTCATATTCACAACTCACCTGCATTCCAATGATGGCGTAGATGAAGAACAGCATGGCAATGAGCAGGCAGACATACGGCAGAGCCTGAAAGCAAACAGATGAATAGAGTTAAAAGACACTGAGAGACACACACAACCTCTTTCGTGATCTTTCCGTCTGCCTCTGCACACACACTCACACATCGAATTATTCAAAGAGGACCAGTGCCCTTGTAAGATTGTACAGTCTTATTTAACACTAGAACCGCCAGAGGTCGCTGTATACCTAAAACTGCCAACGGGTCACATTTACCCGCTATTGATTTTCAAGGTACAATGTTCTTTTATTTATCATACAGAACAGTGAGTTTTGATCGCACAGGGATGAAACTTATACGTTTCTTGGCGATTTTTTCAATCTGACTTCATATTGACAACTTTTAACAACAGAGGGTGCTACATAACACACTTTCAGGAAAAGCCACGGACTGGGAGACTTTAATATTTTATTGAAAAATAGTTACATACAATCAAAAAACAGCTGCGGGTAAAATTGACCCCTTGGCGGTTCTAGTGTTAAGAACCTGCGCAGTCAACCTGACCTGCAGGTTCTGTTTTTTTAAATCAGCTATTTTTATCTCAGCGAGGAGGACGCGACAATTTGTTGTAATTAAAAGCCACCTATTAACACTCTGCATCTACTGTCCATTTCCATTGGGCTTAAAAGCTCTCACCACTGACATTAAACCTGCTATAAATTCCTTCGACCGTGCCCCGGCGCTCCGCATTTAACTCGACTTGTCCCAGAGGATTTGGAGAGCGAAGCGGCACTCTGTGAAAATCCCAACTACTGTCTGCAAAGAGCTATTTAGATCCATTTAAACATAGCAAGTCTGCTTTTAAAGTGCGTTATACCAAAGCTTGTTTTTTGTGTAACATCATTTTGTTCAACCGTGAATACATCTAACACACAAGCTCAACATTATAACCTATTGAATAACATTTGTATTCCACTTGTGTCTTTCCTGACTGAACTTCTCTCATCGCTTTTGGTGGAACACCTCTTTTGAAATCTGCTACATAAATCAATCAAGTTTTACACACATACCAAGAGGCACTGTTAGTCTGTGTGTGTAGGTAACTGTGTGTTCACCTTGAAGGACTGAACGAAGGTCCACAGCAGGATACGGATGGTGTATCCCTGCCGCAGCAACTTGATGAGGCGCGCAGCTCTGAAGAGCCTCAGGAAACTCAGGTTGAACATCATATTCTGGGAGGCAAAACAAAGACAGTGTGAGGTAATTAACCCAACATAAAAAGGATCTGAAGACACAAAATAAAACTCTTGGAAACAAAACAAAAAAAGGTATAATTCAAAAGCAAAAGAAACACACTCCAAGTTTGTACAGATACAGTTCTGCTTCAGCCACTTGGTCTTGTATTACCATTTGCTTATGGTGGCTAACGTTAGCAAAACAAAGGTAAATATTGGAAATTATCTGAGGCTACGTGCACACTTAATCTTTTAAAGTTAGAAAACAGCATTTTCAAACCCCTAAAACATCATCAACTACTTTCTTTTTTATGTATCACTGCGCAGAAGGAAGTGCAAATCTATTGACAAGTAGCTTATGACGGCTAACGTTAGCAAACCAGTAGATAGCTATAAGTAGTGACATAGTTAAGGCTACATGCAGAGTAATACTTCTACTATCGCTTAACCCCTAAAACATCATCAAACAAATCCTTTCTTTCTAATACATCACTACACAGAAGGGAGTGTGTATCTTTTCAAAATTAGCTTATGGTGGCTCTTTTTTCAAGTCATTAGAAACAATTTTCTTTCAAATGTATCACTCAATTATTGAACATTAGGTTAATGCGCACAGGTTTGTTGTTGAAGTATGGTATAAAGAAAATAGTTCCTACATAAAAACTACAAACAACAAGGTCGTGGATTATTTTTGAGTAACCTGCTCTTGATTTCAGGAAAGAGATATTGCTGTTGAGCTTTTCTAAACTTTATTTTTTTTTTTTACCACAAGCCAAGTGCCATCAAGTTTTACTATATTGGAGAGAAGGCAGACATAACTACGACCGACACCTCCAACACTCTGCAACTCACCCCAAAACTGTCCAAATTAATAAAAAGCATTACACAGAGGACATTTTATTTTTGTTTTCCAGTTTGACTGTCACTTGTTCTTTATATCTACAGTCTATGGTTCTGAACAACATGTCATCCAACAGATGTAGACTGTATTTCTAGGCTCTAAAAGTATTGTTCAACAACCATTCAGACATGGTAGTGATACTGTATAGTATAATCTACTTTCAATACAGAACAACCAGACTAAATGACTGCATTTAACTTCAGCTCTGGTCTACGGAAGAGGATTAGGGCCACATGATTTCTTTTTTTGGGAGGATTTGAAAAAAAACCTCTTTTTTTTGGAGAAAAAAGTCAGAATTCTGACTCTAATCTCAGAATTCTGACTTTTTTCAGAAAAAAAAAAAAAAAATTCAAATCCTCCCAAAAATAATAATAATGTGGCCCTAATCCTCTTCCGTACTGGTCTAACTGAAATTGCTCCAGATTTTTATGTCGCTTTTAAACCAAACAATCTAACAATTGAATGGGGGTTTTTCTGTAGGATTCAGTAGGTAGGCAATTTAAACTGTGGGAGAAACAAACGCACTCTGACGGGGGAATTGACCATATCAGCAGGCAACAAGAAAAGCCACTTACCGTCTGGAGGTGTCAGATGTGACAGAGGGGGCCGAGTGAGGGCACAGGCACCAGGACACACACAGCAGAGGATGGAAACAGCGAACGAGAAAAACACACAGCAGAGGAGAGACAGAAAAGAAGACTAATGATCACATCAACAAGAAAGTCAGACAAAGAGAGCGCTTTTTCCACAGAGAAAGCAACAGAACTTAGCCCTCTATCTCCACAATCAAAAACTGTTCATTCTCCATCTGATTTCAACAGAGGAAACTAAATGCTGCAAATGGTAACAGCAATATTTCTCCGCCTGAAGTCCAATTTATTGATTTGCATTATTTCATTTTTTTTCGCTTACAGTTTTCTCTGCTGAGTTTGCATTTGAGGACTGAGATTGTGGGAGCAGAGCAAACTTTAATATTTGTGGTTTTGCAGCTAAAGTGGTTTGAAGAAATTGGTTTTGTTTGAAAAAAACAACAATTAAGAGACCCATCTTGAATAACCACAACACATAATACAACACACATAAGTCCTTAAACAATAAGTCAAATACGTGTTTGCAAGAATTTCCAAAATGTGTCAATACTTCAAAGTTGTTAACGTCTTGATCAGCTTTCTGACATTTTACAAGTATCAATTGATCAGTCAGCGTAGAAATTACAGAAAAACAAACAGATAATAAAACTAATCATCACTTGTACACTTCTTCTACCTTCCCATTATGTTTTAGCTACAGAGGGTAAAAGGCTTTTATTTGAAGCAGGTTTTAGAGAGAGGCCAATTTCGACAAACCATCAGAATTCATTGTAAATTAAAGGTCCCATGTCATGCTTTTCCGGTTATTACCCGTCCCCTTGTAAACGGTCTGCAGAGTCAAAACTCTCAAAGTACACCCTGTAGCGAGTAAAACTCTAACACAGAAAATTCCTCCCCAAAACGCCTCGTTGGAGATACGTCACTGTCCATTGATTCTTCCGGGTAACTCATGATGTCATGCGTTACCAGGAACCAAATGGACCAATCCGTGGAGCCGTTACGTTAAGCCCCCGCTGATTGGTCCAAATTGACCAATCCACGGCTTCCTCACACACACACTCAGTGCAGGCAGCTCTGCTGATCTCTCCTCCCTGGCTGCAGGCTGATAACAGACAGTTGGGATCGCGGCGAAATTCTCTCTGCAGACCCATTCTCACAGCGTTTATCAACCTTTTTCTTACTCAATATCAAGCCACACTTATTGTTTTTACTTCGGCTGTGACTTTGTGTGTGCTCAGGGTGAGTTTGGCTGTGTTTCGCTGTGTATCGCTAAACAAGGAAACCACACCTCCACGGAGCTCAGCGCGATTCACAACGTTCCGACCAATCAGAGCACACTGTGCTCACAGGGAGGGTGGGGGCTGGAGCTATTGGAGCTACAACGAGCCGTTAAAGGCAGAGAGTGAAGTTCAGTGAATACACAGTTTACAGAGATGCTGTATGAGAAACCAAAGTGATTTTGGAAAATTGCACAGCACAATATAAATCTATTCTAGTAGACCTCAACAATGGAATTATGATCAGTGGAAATGGCCATGACATGGGACCTTTAAGTCCATGAACTTAGATTTTACATTTTACAAAGACCCAGCCATTATAGGGGACCTGGCTTTTATTGGATTACATCCTTCATTTGAGAACTTTCAGTAAATCTCCTTCCTGTATCCCAGCATGCTGCAGCAGCTATAAATATGCATTGACTCCTGATCAAATGTACAAAGTGACAGGTACAGGTACCTTAATCTCTGTCACCAAGATGTCTGTGATGCTCCCCAGCACGGTCACAAAGTCAAACACGTTCCACGCTGCTTTCAGGTAGTTCTGAAACACAAGATGAGTTCATTCAAACGTTGTTATGTTTCTGAGTGTTTTCGGCATTCTTTGTTGTGCTTTTCATGTTTTAATTAAAGTGTGAAACTGTTCAAACTAGGGCTACAGCTTTGATTTGTTATTTTTGAGCAAGAAATGACTAATCTGATCAAATAGTTTGTTTTGTCACACAACACAATGACTGCAATTATGAAGCAGTACATAATCAGCGTACTGTGATAAAAAAAACATTAGTTTAAAATCCTCAACTATTAGTTGATTGTCAAAATTGTTGCTGATTATAATTTTTTCGATTCTATTAAATTACTTTTAATCAAACCCATGACTTTTGATGGCTTCTTGACCTCAGACATTTTTAATAAATCTTTTTTTCAAACTTTGAATAGTTACCTATTCTATCTATTTTTAATCACCGTTTATCAACATTTCGGTAGATTTCATATAGAATTAGATATAATTAGTGTCATAAAACTGTCTTTGTAAAACAAAAGCACACAACCTGTGCAAGAACTTCTCATATTGCAGTTTACAGTCTTGGAATTTGTTTACATTTACAAATGTGGAGATGCAAAAGTTGCATGGGTTTAGACTTTAGACAAAATGTCGATAGATGGAAAAATAATATCGCAAGAACAAAACAAAAATAAATAATAAATACAAACACACCAAAACACACAGAGCTCTAAACATTCCCTTGGGCACACTTATTTGTATGTGCATATACAAAATAACAAATGCTGAAACAATCCCCTGCATAAATAAATATCCGCCTGCAGCCTGGCTCCCTGCAGACCGGTCAATCCTCCTCCTCCTGAGGCTGCAGCCGAGGAGCAGCAGAGTGTTTAGACCAGCTGATGCGAGTCCATCCGTCTGGGCTTAACAGCTAAACAGGTGGAGGCCAGTGGTGTGTGAGAAAAGCCATTTAATAAATGGGCCTGGTAAATGGAACGGAGTTGAAGATGAAATGCCTCGCTGCGGGCCAGACGACCCCATGTTGAGGGAAGATTTATTATTTCTCATCCCTTCTTTTTTTTTCTAGTCTGCCTTCCTAGTTGCTGAATTTCAGACTTTAAACCTTTTACTTTGACTGTTTAGTGACTTCTCGCCCATCCTCTGCAAAAACCTTTTGTACTTTAGCACAGACAAAATCACAATCCCTCTGACATCTCTTCAAGTGTGACTAAAGGCGCGTTCACACCAAGTACTTTTCCCACAAAGGTTCCTGAGAACTACGATTTAGTTGCGTTCACACCAAAAAGTCCCAGGAACTAAATTAGTCCCACTTTCGTGGGAGAAAAAGGTTCCTGTGTCTGATTGGCTGGGCGGAATGCAAACCACGCCCCGTCAAACTCCCAAAAACGTTTGTGAAGCCGCCATTTTATTATCCTCGCATTGCATTATTAACATTAGCATTAGCCCAGCGCAGAAACGCAGAGAGACTAACTTATGACAACACAAAATAAAACATGGGAGCGGTGGAGATGAGGAGGGGTCGGCGTTCTGGCCATTTACTCTGGGAGTCCCAGCAGCGTCTACTGAAGCCAGTCCCTAACTCCGGAGATTTCCGGCTGGGGATTTTGGGCGGCAGTATACGCCGTGAAGCTGTTTGCGGCCTGCCAGTAAGCCCAAAGCAGAAGAAGAAGAAGTGACGTCAGCGGCTTCATTTGCCTAATCCACCCCCAGGAACTAATTTCCGGAGTGAACGCGATCTGTACTTAGTTCATGAGAACTAAAGAGTTCTCAGGAACCTTTGTGGGAAAAGTACTTGGTGTGAACGCGCCTTAAGTCTTAGTTGCTTCATTCAAAAAAGACCCTCTGCGTCTCTTTAAGTACTAAAGACGATCTAAACATCTGCTTTTAGCATTCACAAGGCAGGCATTTAATGAACTGAGCAGTGAGAGCAGCTTGATGCAAGAGTCACCCTCAGCCTGATTTTTATTTCCAAAGAGAGATTTCCCGCTCGTGTGTAAACAGAAACACAATACAACAGTGAATAATGTTGTGGTGTCAGCAGGGCCCGGCGCAGCATACGGGCTCACCAGCGGGCCGAAGGCAATAATCTTGAGGAAGCACTCCAGTGTGAAGAGGGCTGTGAAGAGGATGTTTAAGTATTTCAGCATGGACTCGTACAGGTCTGGAGCGGGGTAGCACTGAGGACAGAAGACAAAAACTGATATTATTCCTGTTGCATCCTTTACCCCTATGTAATGTTCACATGAGATAGCATACAGAAAACTGAAAATGTAAATGCAACCAGCACTCGAGACCAATTATATTTGATTGCTCAGATGCACTCAGGATCTTTAAAGGGTGTACATATACTGTCAATCACAGCTGCATACATACATTTTAATATATTATCAGTAAGCGCTGTGGGAGGCTGATCTAACCTTTCAATCACTTAGGAATTTGTCACATTTGTTCACAGATAAAGTTGTAGGTTAAAAAATAATAAATGGTTTTATGACATTAATATATATTATTTTGGCAGCACAGGACACACTGATGGAGCAGCACTTTAGTCAGTAGCAAACTTAATCTACTTTGACTTTAATCTTTGCTTTCACACGGTTTGTACTTTGTTGGAAGTCAACCTCTTTACATCTCTGTGTGAAGTTTGTACTTTTGTTATTCTTCCTTTAACAAAGATGTGCCTGGTTGACTGAAATGTTTCTCAAATTAGCAGTATAAAAAATGCTGGTACAAAAGGATTTCTCATTGGGAAATATGAATGTGTCTTAATGAACAGTATGTCAAGTGTCTAGGTTTAAATTATTATGATGAAATTACACTAACATTAGACTATACATTGGAAGTCACTGGCCGTTTTTCAATCGCGAGGAAACTGGCTTCCAAGCCAATATTTCAAGGATACTACGTCATCGAGTGCCGCCGAAGGACTGTTCCAATCTCCAGCATACTTGGAATTCCACCGAGGCCGCGTCCTTAATTTTGGGGTAATTTCGAGGCTGCACATGGGTAGACTTCGCGTCCTTCAAATCCCCACAATGCTTTGCGCAAGGACCAATTTCCCTGGAAAATGTAAGGCGGGGCCTCTCATATGATGCACACCTGCTAGCCTGTTCCACTCTTCGTTTTCCGAATGCCAGGAAGGATTCTTGCCTAGCTTCTGAAGGAAGTGACTCGGAAGACATGTGCTACCAAGCAAGCATCCTCGTGATTGAGAAACGGCCCGTGTCTTGTCATGTGTTGACTAAACATGATTTCTTGAATCGGTCCATATCTAAATAGTTGTTTATTACAAGTGTAAGGGAAACTTCTGTAGCAATGGAGAGTCAGGACTCAGAGAGACACGAGGAGAGCTGGAGCTTTGATGTCAAACACTGATCGTTTATTTAGGAGTATCGGCCGGAGGATTCACATCACAACTCACAGCAGCCAGAGGTTCTGACTGCACGGGAGAGTTGCCACGTCAATCCTGAAGCGCCTCTCTTTTGCTAGACCTTTTAATAGGTTCACAGAGAGTAATCAACATAGTGGGGGGGGATAAACTAAACATCTGGGAACACTAGAGATAGCCTAAACATCTGGGGACACTAGATCACTTGTCTGACCCTCATGTCCTCGAAGATTACACCTTGGAGTCCACAAACACCGAGAAGGAAGTGTTCCAGCGTTCTCACAACCATAAACCATTTGTGACCGAGAGTTGCCCGGTCATAAACTAGGAATATCAACATATAGTTGGAGCAGCACATTCCTTAAAGGTGACCTATCATGCAAAATGCACTTTTGTACGTCTTTGATACATGAATATGTGTCCCCGGTGTTCCAGGGAACTCACCAAGTGTCAGGAAAAACACAACCCTCTCTATTTTCCTCGGTACCCAAATCTCTTAAAAAGGGCTGCAACGAATCTGATACAGACTGATCCAGATTTGAACACTTCTGTGACGTCACAGAAGTGGCGCTACGGCTATTGGGCCAACTCCACCAATCAGGAGGAGACAGCCACGGACATTGCCGTTCGAAAGCGCTGGAGACGCTGTAGTCCATATGCCAGGCCTGTAGATGGTGCTGTTCTCACAGAATCAGCCCATGCAAAGACAGTGTTAAATTGAGCGAAATGAGGAATGGCTAAAATGCATGATGTGTTTGGTATTTTGAAAATAAAAAGTATAAATATGCCTTATATAGGTCCTATATTATTCAATGACGTAACAAAGTTACCTTGATTAAAAAAGAATAATACAATTAATGTCATAGTTCGATTAGATAAATAAATACTTTA
>NW_011369216.1:125877-130943 GCF_000735185.1 Notothenia coriiceps | reverse complement strand
CTAGCATGAACTGCAATAGATGCTTTTTTAAAATATATTGAATTATATTTGTGATACAATTCTTGAGCTCTTGTTGTTTGTTCAAGGCTATAGTCTGTGGTGGGCACTTGATCTTAAAAAGGGGCACTATTTGTTAATGTTCAAAGCTCTTTATTGGGCATACTGCCTGCAGCACCTCTTTTCACCCTCTGTCTGAAACAGAGCCCAGTCTGCTCTGATTGGTTAAGCTGCTGGCTCTGCTGTGATTTGGTCAACCTTTACAGAAGTCCACCTTAGCCTATCATGTACAATTACATTACTTAGCTAACGCTTTTATCAAAGTGCTACAATAAGTACATCGGCAGGAAGGATACAACTGAAGAACAGAATCATATCAGTTCATAGAGTAAAACTTTCAAGTGCTACTCAATGCTTTAGATAAGCACAGTCTTTATTAGTATATAAGTGCTGTTGTAGCCGTTCTTTGTTAGTATTCTAATCGGCTTGAGTGGGAGTCGGAAGAGATGAGTTCAGTCTCCCCCGGAGATGTGCAAGCTTTCTGCTGTCCTGATGTCAATGGGGAGCTCATTCCACCATTTTGGAGCCAGGATAGCAAACCCACGTGTTTTTGCTGATGGGAACTTGGGTCCCCCTCGCAGTGCGGGTGCAGCGAGCTGTTTGGCTGATGCAGAGCGAAGTGCACGCGCTGGGGTGTACAGTTTAACCATGTCCTGGATGTAGGAGGGGCCAGATCCATTCACAGCATGGTACGCAAGTACCAGTGTCTTGAAGTGGATTCTAGCAATTACTGGAAGCCAGGGAAGGGAGTGGAGGAGCGGATGTACAATGTGTTGTAGCACTAGCCAATATAAGTGTTAGTGTTACATAGTGATGTCAGTATGTTACGGAAGTTAACAAAAGAGACCAATCGAGGTGTTTCAGGCAGTGGGGTACGGGAGGAGTGCGTAGGAGAGAAGCTCCCTCTGGAGGGAACTTTGGGAGTTTGGCCTTGGCAGACGATTTATTTACATGCCCAAAAAACGTATGTATGTACAGTAAATATATTGTTTTCTTATTGGGATTCCTACTCAGCCCTTGTGATTGAATTTCAAGCTGGTATCACATTTCTGGACATGAATAATAACTATTTTGTTCTGAATCTCTTTTTTTCAAGTTCTGCAAAATCCAATTGAAAGGGATGCAGCCGCTCTCCGTCTGACGGGGATCTCCCACAACGAAAACAAACTCACCCAAACACAGACGAACAGGGTGTCCCCTCCAACTCTCTGGCACAGGGAGGGCAGGGACTTTCCCTGCCTGCAGCACAGGACCCACACACACATTTCCAGTGACACACGCAAAAGAAAGTTCACCCTTGGTTGACACACACACGCAGCGGGCAGAGTCATGGCTGATCGGACAGGGCTGGGACAAACAATCATACACACGCACACAAACACACGTACACACAGGGGCCACGGTCAGTGTAACCAGTGCCAGCTAAATCTCGTCAGCTGAGCAGTGATTTGGCCGCAATCTGTGATCATGACACTGCTTGATACACACTGTCTGGACTTCTTCACACACACAGAAACACACACAAAGAGCAGGCAGACAGTATCAGCTGAGCCTCTATTTCATGGTCATTTGTCTTGGATCTGGGTTTGCCATCTCTGCCCTGCTCTGACTCCGGGCCTTGTTCTGTACACAGCAGCATCGTCATCGCAGCGGAGCACGCCTCGGGATAGTTTTTCACTGACGCCACAACATTTGCAGAACTTCCACAGTCAAATTCATTTATTAGAAAAGTTTCTAGATGAGCAGTCAAAGTTTTCACGACAGAAACAAGAGACTGTGCAAAAGAGAAGTGGCTGGTCCAAAGACTAAGTCCAGAAAGGCTCAATAGGTTTGCAAGCATCCCAGCTTCTATCCATGCTCTTTGAGAGTAATCAATGTGTGCAACTTACAACGTGGGTGCATTGCATGGTCTCCACTGAAGCAACGGTACTGATCTACTATGATGAATTTAGCCTTATCCGTATGAATAGTGACTGTGAGTACAAAAAAGGATGTGTCTAAAAATGAGAAATGTATAAAAGGATTGTGCTGCCTTTGAGTAGGATATTATAAAGACGGAAGGATTATTGTTACACAGTGATAGGATGATTGTCGAATAGGAGATCAGTTGGAGCCCTTACCAGTCAACTTAACGGAAGACCCTGATGAAGAAAATGTCAGCAGCTCCTCTTCCACTGATCCGCTCACTCCTGCACACAAGGAAGAAAAAAGCTGTTTAATTGTGCAATCAGATAATCAGATGATCATTACACTGGGGAAAAGTTTCAAAGATTCAAAGAGAGAACTGGAGAAATGTTGGGAGAAAAATATAATAAATTACATTTAAGAAAATAATATAAAAGTTTGATTGGTCCAACTTTCTTTAATGCATTCGTATTCTTTTGTCAGACTCTTTTCTCACTCTTAAGGATTTGTCATCAAAGTTAAATCTTAGTTGATCACCGATCAAGGTTTCTACGTCTAGTCCGAAAAGTAGCTCACAAATTGAGTGCGTGTGGGTTGGTTGTGTTGTGTTTGAAATGCCTTTGTGCATTAAATTGTGAAGAAAAGGAGAATAAGAAGAGTGAAAGGAGACAAACAGGAACATGAGACACAGAAAGTGAGAGGGAGAGAGGGGGAAGAAAGCTGAAGGTAACTTATTCTATTTGATAGATCCACTACTTTTCCCTTCATTCCTCCTTTTTCCTCTCCCTCTTGCTCCCTACATTCCCCCTACTCTCACCCCCTTCATAGCAGAATGCTTCAGTCTATAAATATCAACAAGAGAGACTATAGAAGCACACACACACACACACACACACACACACACACACACACACACACACACACACACACACCAGTTTAAACCAATGAGCACAGTGGTGTATTGTGCCAGCAGAGCCAATACACACTTCTAAAGCCATTACTCCCCATGGAAACAGGCGAGCGCATTCGCACACACATGTGATGTTGACGTTGTACCGGCACAGTGGCTGCCTTAGACAATAAGCTATTTCAGGGCCAAATCACTGACAAAAATCCATTTTTCCACCCCACTAAAAAAGATCAGGAATGAGGGAGGGAGAAGGAGCAGGATAGAGAGAAAAGCTGAAATCAAATAAACAGTGGCGTACATCTCTCTTAAGCTGGATTTATCTCTGTATTTTGTCATCATTCTAATTTATTCCCCAACCTGCTTACAATTACCGCCTTTTCAAAACTCATAACGCCGGCTTGTTGTTGTTTTCAGGGAGATTGCGTGGTATCTGCGAATGAATGAGCGGGGGACTTGCATAAGGTGGAAAAGCTCCTAGTGTACTTTTGTAGATTATCCACTTGATACCAATTCATTTTCTCCCTCACTTGTCACAGTTTTGTAAAGGAGGCGATGTAGGACAACGCACACAAAAGCTCACGCGCGCACACACACACACACACACACACACACACACACACACACACACACACACACACACACACACACACGGTACAGTAGAGGAAGGGAGTGGGCTCGTCATCATCTTTAGTTGTGATTACAACACTTGGCAAGCGCTCCCCTGCCTGTTTGCCTGCCTATTGCCTTACAAATGGATTAGTAAGCCCTGTTCCATTTGTGTGTGTAGCTTCTCTGAGATTTAGGTTGACTTACAAATAACACCAATCAGATTTGGGAGCAGCCGCTGTGTAGTGTTTTTTTTAAACGGAGGAATATTGAACGATGTGATTTGGGGACAGTACTGGCTTTGAGTTTGGAAAAACCTTGGGGACACGGTCTGAGCGTGTCCCAAAGCGGCTGTGTGTTGTGAAGATGTTACACGTTCCATAATGAGGAAGTCTGACTGCAAGTTCTGAAGTCAGGCAGCGGTTAATCCATGGGAGGCCTGCTCACTCATCCCTAGTTTACATGTAATAAAGAAGTGGACAACACTGATCTGAGGAAGAGAGAAAAAGAGGCATTTAGACCGGGAATGCAGGGTAGGAGTAGATGAGAGGTTTATAGGGGAAAATAAGGAGATTTATATTTTGGGGATTTGTGTATGTTTCTTTTATTGGTGCAGATAACTTTCCAAAGTCACAGTGAAACAACCAACGAAAGAACTGCTAATCAAGATGCTATTCAAATTGGCCTCATTTCAAATATCTTAGATCTCAATAAAATGCTAAAAAGATTCAGGACATTCTGAATATTTCATTGGTAGGTTCTTTTGACTGATGTATTGATTTCATTGAGATTAATTGATTTGATGTTTCCAGTGAAAGCTGGTTTGAGCCTTTTGTTTGCCGACAACCACAAAGGTCATTTCTGCCTAATCTAGCAGTTTAACTGGCATAAATTTAAGGAAACCTTAACTATAGAAGAGGTAGATAATAATACACTGAGTGCAGTTTGTAGTGCAATCTGACCAACAATATTAACGGTACGTCCACACAGCAGCTTTAAAAAAATCTTCCAACGCTTCCAACGCTTCTCTGCCCATTGACTTTGAATGGGGTGACGTCAATTTGCCTCGCTTTTCGCCGAACTGCATTGTGGGGAAGCAAAGCGAAGATTTCCAGGATTTTCAGGATTCAAAAGTTGAGCAATGTTCAACTTTTGAAGCTGAGCTGGAAGCGTCAGCCAATCAAATCCCGTTTATGCAAATCTGACAGTACAAGCGCTAGCCAATCAAACCGCGTGCAAGCTGGGAGAGCCAGACCGCAGTTCATTTCCTCATATTCCAAACGAGAAATTACGGTAGCAAATCACCCGGTTCTTTACGACCAGTAACTATTTACCGGGTCGTTACTAAAAAAAAGTTATATATTACATATTACTTTTTAAAAAGTATATATTACACTACTTCGTTACTGATCACATAAAGGTAACTCGTTACTTTACTCCGTTACCTTACCCGTTACTTTACTCGTTACTTTCTCGTTACTTTACTCGTTTACTTTACTCGCAGGACCGGCCCGCCCTCCCTACAGGCAGATCACGCAGACTGCGTCGCACCTACAGTGTAAGGGGGCGCGCCACAGTTTTGGCCTTC
>NW_011369216.1:101385-125832 GCF_000735185.1 Notothenia coriiceps | reverse complement strand
GAATAAGAAAATGTTTTTATGAACCACACAGCTTCTGGTCTTCCAAGACCCGACCGGACAAAAAGACGTGGTGCAGGCACGAAATATACCAAATACTACCAATAGAAATACATTGCTTTTAAAATCATTCTGTGTGACACGAATCAATAGATTAAATAAATGTTGTGACTATAACACGAAATGCCGTGAGACTGGGTTGGAAGAACAGGACAGCACAGATTCACACAGATTCATAAAATCAAAAATAAAGTCAAGATAAAAAAAAATAAAAAAAAATATATATATGAAATAAGAAATGAATAAAAATAAAAGTGAGCATATATACATATTGGCAATACAAGCATGGGGAACACAGTGAGCATACACATTAGGTGTGCTCCTTTTCACCTTTGTATTGCTTATTTTTTGATTTTACGCATGAAAACACTTTAGTGGAAAAGCAGACAATTCTCAAAAGTCTTAAAATAGCGCAACAATTCTAATGAAAAATACACGTGGATGAAGCTATTTTAATTACCTCGTAATTTTGCAAACCTCTTTGTCTTCAAAAGTGTTATAGTGGCCTAACTGGAAAAATAACGCTACCTACTGCATACCTTAAAGAAACACCTCCTAATACTAGTTATTAATAACAAGAAATTATTTGTTTTTTCTTTTGCCGTTTTTTCAAAGTTCCAAGTTTTTATTTGATGTAATAACCATTAAGGATTTTTTTTAAGCTGAAAAGTATACTTAATAACTTTATCTGCAGTTTTGTCACAATGTTCCTTTTTTATTGCTGAACATTGCCATTCAGTTAAATATTACATTACATGTTGCTTGTTAGACACTTTTATCCAAAGCGACTTACATACTCAATACTGTGGGCAATCCCCACAGGAACAATTTGGGGTGAAGTGTCTTGCACAGGGACAAAACGACATGCAGTGGGGTTCGAACCTGTGCCCCCCTGATACAAACACAAACCCACTAATCCACTGCGCCACACGCCTCCAATATGATCATCTTGCATATGAGCTAATCTCTGAGCTAGTGTTAAGTAGCAAAGAAACCTCCCAAAAGATGGTTCACATTTTCCAGAGCTAGATTTTGCAAAGAAACGTTCAAAATTAACAATGCAACACGTTTGTATGTAATTCATAGTTTTTAAATTACGCCAATGGCATCACTTTTACATCATAGAATCCCAGTTGAAATCCTTTTTGATGCAACCACTGGGGTGTGTCAAAGTCCAACATGTTGAACTTATACATAGGAGCTTATGATAAAGAATCTCAAGCATTGTGTGTGGAGTGAATTATTTCAATGAATAAATCATGACCCTCATCAAGGAAAGAGCCTGAGACGACAGCTTCCCTCTGCTGCGTGATGAGCTGATCAACTGAAAGTAATGCATCTGACAAAAAAACAGAGATCTGATTGGAGCGAAGCGAGTGACATGATTGAGGCAGATCAGAGCTGGCAGACGGACACTCACCCACATCTCTTCTTGGAGAGTTGAGCAGAGCCGCTTGACAGACTATGCTCTGTCCTCTCTCTAGAGACAAACGCCTGGCCATCATTCATACAGCCAGCATATTTATTGGTTAGATTGCATGCATGTCAGGAGAGATAGACAGGGCGCTCCATCTTATTGAGAGATCACAGCACAGGCTGACAGAAAGGAGATGGAGAGGGAGAGATTGGCAGGCAGTCAGACATGAAGAGAGACTCATGCTGTGTTCATGTTCTCAGTCAGCAGTGATTTGGTAGTCTGCAGGTCATAAGAGGTCTAGACATCTGGGTTGAAACAGGTCTGAGTCCGGGTGAAAGAGTTGTTAGACATCTGTAGTGGCCAAAATCCCCAAAAGTTTGTCTTGTAACTCGATACCTCAAAAGTTATTGTTCTTGGCCACATGTAGAGCTTGGGCCTGGGAAGCCGTGTCAGACTCGCAGTACAAAATCCAGTGGACCTTTCGGTTGCTTTTCAACGTTTATTTCCAGCCAACAGGAAAACAATATGTAACGTGAACTTAAACAGCAGATCCGTCTTCTACTAAACATAAGGTTGCGTCTGCGTGTCAATGACGGTATTGCTGCTGCCTGCTGCTCTCCCGTCACACACCGCACCTCCAACTTAAAGCTTTAGCCCCGCCCCCTTCACCTGAGCAAAGCGCACCTCTCACTGAAACAGAAAAATGCATTAATAAAGGTTCCAAATAAATCAAAAATAAACTTAAATGCGGCTCCTACACATCTGTGTTGTCTAGAAACTATCTGTGGTTTCAGAAGCAGTTCCCTTTTTTTAAAGAAGCATTCAGTACAACACATTTTTGGAGATAAGTAGTAAGTAAGTAAATAAGCAGTAGTGGAATAAAACTAATAACAATCATTCACGTACTGTACTACATTTGTTAGACACCTTTTTTAATTCCTTTGCTTCTCCGGGAAAAAGAGCCAATTGTGTAATGCTGAATACCTGCATCATCGCAAATCTACAAGTATTGCATCGCTGTACAGTCGATTAAACTACCCAACGGTATATAAAGGGGTTAAAATAAGCACAGCCCTAAACATATGAAGGAATTTGAACAGTAACTAATGAACCAGTTAAGTTTCCGCTTCAATCGGAGAGATTGTACATCAATGCTGTGGTTTAAATTGACTGATGTCATTACGTGTGTGTTTTCCAGGCGGTGTTCGACTGTGTCGTGAACTCTCTGAAGAACGTTCTTAACATCCTCATCGTCTACATGCTCTTCATGTTCATCTTCGCTGTCATCGCCGTGCAGCTCTTTAAGGGGAAATTCTTCTACTGCACAGACGAGTCCAAGGGTCTGGAGAAAGACTGCAGGTACTGTTCTCTACATTCTGACATGGTGTTTTACATTTGCTATCACGAGATTCTATACGGACATTATCTATATGTGTTTTGATCCCCTCCCCCCTGATTCCTGTCTCTCAGGGGTCAGTTTCTGGACTTCAACCGTGATGGTGTGGAAGCTAAGCCCAGAGAGTGGAAGAAGTACGAGTTTCACTACGATAACGTTCTCTGGGCCTTCCTGACGCTCTTCACCGTGTCTACGGGAGAGGGTTGGCCAATGTAAGTAAAGACAACCTGCTTATCACCTCATTTGTGTTGCCCTACACATCAATCATAAGCTACATCTGAAACTGATCAAACAAATAACTTTTGCGTAGTAATTTGTTTAAAAAGAAAAGATGGGCACAAACATCACTGAGGTTTTGTTACATATCAAAACTTAAGTAGTTCAAGTATTCTTGAGTTCTTCATGTTATCATTTCCTTCAGCAGCTTGCTGTGAAATGCACTCAGCACACCTGCAGGTGGATGGTACAGAAACTGATTTCTCACAGGTCTGATTACTGTGCGTTCTCTGAAGATGCAATCAACGCTCATGCATAGATATGTTCAGACTGCCACTCTGTGTCTGACATAAGAGATGAACATCAACATCATGCTCTCTGTCAAGGACCGTTGATGGCTGTTTGTTTATTTAATTTATTGTACCTACCTGATGATCAAAAGTAAGTTGTTAAAATGACAACGCTTGTCATGATCATCTAAAATCACTCACTCTTAATCAAGCAGTGACAGCACAATAAGAGTCCTCTAAAGTGTGCAACTGACAATGAATATACCAAGGCCTAGGTCTAATGTCCGCCTTAATGCTGCATTCATGTCATGTGGGATGGATGTTAAAGATTGGAAATGATGGTTTATGTTTTATATTTATTATTCATGTTACATAGTTCCAATAATACATTTGGAGTTAAAGGTCCCATGTCATGCTTTTCCGGTTATTACCCGTCCCCTTGTGTGTTATGTAGCTTTGTATGCATGTAAACCGTCTGCAGAGTCACAAACCCTCAATGTACACCCTGTAGCGAGTTAAACTCTAACACAGAAAAGACCTGACTATGCTGCCCCAGAATGCCTCGTTGGAGATTTCTCTTTTTCTTCCCGGGTATAGTGACGTCACCATACCCAAATGGACCAATCCGTGGAGTTCCTCACACACACACACACACACACACACACACACACACACACACACACACACACACACACACACACACACACACACACACACACACACACACACACTCTCGCAACGGCAAAACTGTGGCACGCTTACACTGTAGGTGCGCCGTGTTTGGGGGTGCGGGTGCTAGTGGAGCCTCGCAGGTTGGGGTGCTGCAGCCCCCTCAGCATCCCCTCCTTCCCGCGTCCATTCGCGATGTCTCGTGTCTCGCAGACCCCACGCAGCAAGCAGAAAATGAACCCTGCTCACACTGTCCGCTCCTTGCAACAGTGAGCCGCACAACGTCCCGCCAACACGGCACCCAGACCCCACGCAGCATTCTCATCTGTTTGTCATTACTGGTGTCATTTTCTGGTTGCTAACGCCATTGAAACACATAATCACTAATGTTCCGCTGTAACGGTGGTGGACTCATCAGGACAGAGTGGGCGAGCTGACCAATCAGAGCACAGTGGGCTCACAGGGAGGGGGGGGCAGGAGCTCCAACAAACCGTTTTAGGACAGAGAATGAATACACATACTATACAGAGAAACCAATGTGATTTTGGAAAATTGAACAATGTAAATCTATTTCATTCAACAATGGAATTATGATCAGTAGAAATGGCCATGTCATGGGACCTTTAAAGTAAGGCCACATGGGCAGTCGTGCACACATTGTCAAACATGTCACAACTTTCCAAGCTTACAGAAATGTCCCCTTCCCAGGGCGTTGATGTGAACTCTGTAAACATGACCTCATCGCCAACCATAATGTTTTGGTACTTGATGAAGAGTGATCTTCACCATCTTTATTCGTAGGGAAATTCTTCAAAGTTGCACAGTGCTTCACACACAGCCACATATTATGAGCCGACTAATGAAAAGTGTGCAGACAGTGCTCAACAAAGTATGTCACAGAACCAACGAACACTTGGCATCACAGCAGGAGAGTCAGAGCCCTCAATAACATCTGAGAGACAGAGACATCTGTAATAATCTGTGGGCCCTCACCTCCAAATGTTGATGGCTCCTGACCTACAGGCAGGCTGATTAGACCTTTTTGGTTTCCTGGATATTTCTAGACACATTTATTTCACTCACTGTTGTTTTATCAAGCTTCTTTCAGGAGTTGTCTCATTGAGTTACAGAGAAAAGTGGGGTAAAGGTTGATGAGGCAAGCTGGTTAGCTGTTTCTCTTCAGAGATTTGGAATCGCATTTAATTGCACATTGTGTAAAATGTATTTAGCGCTTGGTCTGATGCCCACAAAGTAAGATTTGGAGAGCCTGTATCACTCTTACATAGATTTTTAAAAGATGATGTAGTTAATTGGTATAACATTTGTATTATAAATGAATTGTTGAAAAATTAGATGGCCATCACATGTTAGAAATTGCGTTTTGAGTTTTTTCTTCTCTGCAGCTCATCAGTTTTTTCTCTCCAGGGTCCTGAAGCACTCTGTGGACGCCACCTACGAGGACAAGGGCCCCAGCCCCGGCTTCCGCATGGAGACATCCATCTTCTATGTGGTCTACTTTGTGGTGTTCCCCTTCTTCTTCGTCAACATATTTGTGGCTTTGATCATCATCACTTTCCAGGAGCAGGGAGACAAGGCCATGTCGGAGTGCAGCCTGGAGAAGAACGAGGTGGGAGAACAGTGGAAACTAAATTATGCACTTTGTGGTTTTTTCTCCTGAAAAAACCCTCTCCCAAGAACACACACTGATTATTTCTAAAGAAGCGCTGGTGCTTGAAAATGTTTCTTTGATAGAAATCCAAGCACATGCTGAACATGACTTCCAGCCATTATGTCCAACATGATTCCCCTCAAACAAAGCAAATCAGTGAAACAAAGCAGTGGGGTTTATCTTCTCCACTCTCTTCATCTCCACTTCACACACACTTTGTACAATCATGCTGCTCTTTGTCTGTAAAGTAATGGCTTGTGATCAGAAAGCCTCAAATTGTAGTCTCATTGTTTGATATCACAACATTCTTGGAAAAACCTCCCCGTTGCGTGCCAGCTGTCTTATATGTTTTTATGATTTCCCAGCACTTCCATCTTCTAAGATGCACATTGGGAAGTTCTTGTTTGGAGTGGACTCATACATACTCTGTTTTTGTCTCCTCAAACAGAGGGCTTGTATCGACTTTGCCATCAACGCCAAGCCGCTAACCAGATACATGCCGGCGAACAAGCAGTCCTTCCAGTACAAGATGTGGAAGTTTGTGGTGTCGCCCCCGTTCGAGTACGCCATCATGTCTTTGATCGCCTTGAACACAGTCGTGCTGATGATGAAGGTCAGTCATTCCTCTCAGATCCAACTCAGAGAAAAAGTTGGCTCAGACAACTTCGGCTCCACATATGATACAGCACACTGTTTAAATATTAAAGAGGAGGATTGCAGAAGCAGTTTCCATAAATCTGTACTATTTAATTATTTAGCTCTTATGGCAGGGATGCAATTACGACAACAACGCTGCCCTGGCCTTGAGACACGGTCAACACTGAAAAATCAAGCGGCACCCTCACACCGCTGTGAAACTCCTGCAGAGCAGAGCGTGCTGCTATCAGGGAGAAATGCTCGTGACTTGGCAATTACTTGGAGGACCTCTGTTCGCCGGGGGTGGGGGGGTTGAGGTCCATTTACACATCTAACAATTTGTCAGATTTTCAACTCTTTGTCTGATTGTGAACATGATTTTAGAGATGTGTTGGGTTCATACACTGAAAAACAAGTTATTTGAATTAAATGATTTGGCTGATTTTCCTCTATCTAAAAAAAATGTACTTGTTGTTGGGGAATAATTCTCCTTTACTCCTAGATCTAACCTTTTTGCCCTTTGACGTTTATGACCAACCCTGACATCTGTTATCTCCCTTAAAGTGGACCTATCATGCTATATTTGAATAATATAGTGGAGGACCCTATATAAGGCATATTTATAATTTTTATTTTTCAAAATACCAAACACATCATGCATTTTAGCCATTCCTCATTTCGCTCAATTTAACACTGTCTTTGCATGGGCTGATTCTGTGAGAACAGCACCATCTACAGGCCTGGCATATGGACTACAGCGTCTCCAGCGCTTTCGAACGGCAATGTCCGTGGCTGTCTCCTCCTGATTGGTGGAGTTGGCCCAATAGCCGTAGCGCCACTTCTGTGACATCACAGAAGTGTTCAAATCTGGATCAGTCTGTATCAGATCCGTTGCAGCCCCTTTTTTAAGAGATTTGGGTACCGAGGAAAATAGAGAGGGTTGTGTTTTTCCTGACACTTGGTGAGTTCCCTGGAACACCGGGGACACATATTCATGTATCAAAGACGTACAAAAGTGCATTTTGCATGATAGGTCACCTTTAAGGAATGTGCTGCTCCAACTATATGTTGATATTNTCAGTATTCTGACACAGAACGATTTTAGAAGCAATGTATTTCTATTGGGAGTATGTTTCGTGCCTGCACCAAATAATAACAAATTAAAAGGAATTCTTTTTTTTTTAAATACAGATTTCAGTATTCCCATTTCTAGCCCCATTTATTTTCCTCGCGGACGGCAAAAAAACTCCAAAAGAATTCCTTTTAATTTGTTATTATTTGGTGCAGGCACGAAACATACTCCCAATAGAAATACATTGCTTCTAAAATCGTTCTGTGTCAGAATACTGAAATCTGTATTTTTTTTAAATCTCTTTTTCCTTCAAATTCATTATTATTTACATTGCTTTTAAAATCGTTCGGTGTGAAAATCGTGTTGATGAACACGAATCAATACATACATATTGTGACTATAACACGAAATGCCATGAGACTGTGTTGGTTCTTCACCCTTACCCTGTTGCTGTTTGAACTACTGAATTCCCCACGGGGATTAATAAAGGTACATCTTATCTTATCTTAACAGAGCTTCTGCTTATTAGCGTGACCATCTGTTGGTGTTTGTTGTCAGTGATCATCGTTAGCAAACATAGCTTGTTGCTAAAGAGATATACAGCTAACTATGCTACAGAGAATCAGAGCTACAGTATAATAACAAAAATGATAGTTAGGAACGTTTTGTATGGATAATTTAACACTTGTTTTCTCTGACTCTGCTTTAATTGCACTTTACGACATACATGAATACATGAAGCTGCTGTGAATCCATGCTAACTAGATTAGCTGTTCTTAACAAAGAAGCAGCTATAATCTGTTCACTTTCAAAACCTACAGGATTGATTTGTTGATGAAAACTGTTTTCAATTATTTTACCTACATTTTCTATCCCTGCCTTTTGAGGAGTGTATTTCCTGGGAAGTGCAGGCTATCAATACGTCCTCATACACAGAACTACTGCAGAAATAGAAAGCCATTTCCAGTCACATATATCCAATTTGTGTGACTTTAACTTCCCCCATCTCTCCACAACACAGAACACTCCGAAGGTCAAACAGCTCCAACCTTTCATTAGAGAGCTACGCTACAAGATTTATATATCATTTAAAGCACGACTGTTTTAAATCAGATATAGCAACTTCTCCTCAGTATACTATAAAATCATTTGACTCATAATGCTGACACCGGATGTGGCCCCAGCTGCTTTCTCTCTCCTCATAATGCACTGGGTGGGTGACGGATTGGATTACTGTACCTTCAGCTTGGGGAGACGTTTAATGGTCTTGAGTGGCCGCAGGACTCGGAGGACCCTCAGGGACTTGATGGTGTTTATGTCCTTGCCTTTCGTCCCTCTGTGCAGATTGAGAGAACAGTTATTGTGTGTGTGTGTGTGTGTGTGTGTGTGTGTGTGTGTGTGTGTGTGTGTGTGTGTGTGTGTGTGTGTGATGGTGTCATCTAGAAGCCTGTGAACGCTTTCATCCTACCCATCCTCCAGTAGCATGAGCAGATTCAAGTACATCAGGTTTACTGTGAACTCTGATGAATGCAATGATATATTCTGTTAGTAGAGTGCATGCATGTGAGGTAATGTTGTTCTACAGAAGCATGCAACAATCGAGGAATTGGTTTTGGAGTAACCAAATTGCATTTCCTAAAGTGCTGTAATGAAGTAAACCTTTCAGATTTGCTCCTTCATTAAATGTGTTACCTGCTTTTCCTTCGCTTCTCATTTTCTTTCCCTTCTTCTTTTTATCTATTCTTTCATTCCTTTTTCTCACAGTAGCCTTTCTTTCTTACAGTCTTTCTCTCTTTTCATCTGTCTTGTATTTACCCGTTTAGTCTGTTTGGTTTTTCTTTAATTTCTTTGGGTGTAATTTCTCTCTTGAATTCCTTCTTTCCTTTTGTTAGCATGTTTACCCTAATAAACTCCACTCTTTCTCAACAGTTTGAACTCTACTGCAAAAACCTCTGATGTATTTTCCACTATGGTATTACTTATTTTTGTAAGATAACATCATAGTTAACAAGCTTTTCCACAACTGTCATGGTGAGCATACAACATGCTGTTTCTGTGGAATAACATACAAACATTTTCCACTGTTCAGAGTAAATGCACAAAGAATCAGCCCCAGCTTCTTTGCAGGAACCGGTGATGTCAGTCATTGAAGACGCTGCAGGTTTCTTAACTGGTCACTGAGTGGGAGGTCAGGTGTGGGGCTTTGAAAACTAGCTGTTATGCTAATGACATACAGCTGAGCCATCATTCACTCAGACACTGACATTGGCCAAGGACGGCGGGAGAGGGATTTCTAATTAATCAGTCACATGTGCACACAAAGTGGCTGTCACTCTCCGTGTTGTTTCTTATGACTTCAAACATGTCTAAAAAGTACAAACTGAGAGTGTTTATCTGTGTATGTGTATATAAATAATGCAATGTGCAAGGATGTGGCAAAGGACACAAGAATGTGAGAAAGAATAAGTCTAAAAGCCCTGTTAGTGGCCCCTTGAGGCTCTGCTGTTTCTTACACCAACCAATTATTTCATCCCCAGGGGACATCAACAACGCCTAAAGAAATGTTGTTTATTCCAACTAATAACTGTAAAAGAGCAGTTTTTTCAGGAGTATAACATCAGCTATCGGTGATCCCAGTATACTGTCATCAATATAAGCTGGAGCTCTGTAGTGTGCAGGTGTAGCAACAGGTGTAGCAACACTACAGAAAACGGGGAATGAGGCAGAGCAAATAAACTGTTTATAATGTAATCTTGACACAATTCCACAAATAGACCTCTGAGAATAAAGTCTGTAATTGAACATTGGGTCATCAAATTGATCTTTTTAAATAAGACTTGTGCAGTTTATCTTAAGAAATACCCAGGAAATAGAAACGTCAACTCAATTTAACTATCTTTAGTCATTTCCTGGTTATCCTTGAACCCTAAAATAAATCCTTCTGAGTAATGGAACATTATTACCAAATTAGAAAGTCCTTTCTAGGAAAATAATGCACAAATAAGCGTTTTCAAGGAACATAATGTGGATAGGAGGGTACATGTGAGATTATAGAAATGACCATAAATCTTAATGGACAGCATGTTGATTTTAAACATCTTCCTTCTCAGTCTTTTCTTCCCTTTGCCTTTTTGCATAAGATTTGACACATACTCACATCAGTCTGTCAAAATAATGATATAAATCTGTAATACTAATTTGAACATATCTGATGATTAGAATAATTAAATAAGTATATTTCCTATGTGTGTAAAAGTATACAATACGGTGAGGAAGAGTAGCATGGTTCCATACATTGAATGCCTTTTCCGTTCTCAATGGAAAACTCTCAGTCTTATAAAATGGCATGCAGCTCTCATGCTTGGATGACTTGGTTACCCTGGCATGCAATCTGCAAACTCAATGCCAGTCCTCGCTATTCAAGGAGCTCAACACATTGAGACGGCAAGAACAGTCTCCCAATAGCTTTCAGAAGCGCCGTGGGCAAGGAGCATGTAATGTGTGTGTTTGTGTGTGTGTGGATACAAAGTTGTGTGTTCACATTAACTCAACACTGATGGCTTGAAGTCCAACATAATTAAGTCCATCATTTCTGCAGCCTTAATACTAACTGAATGTATTATGGAAACATATAATCATACTTCTGTTGTTTTATTGCATATTCTTGGAAAATATATAATAAAATCTATATGAATCAATCTTATTTTCTTTAGGCTTTCAGGGTACTAATTATCTCATTGTTATTATTATAAAGGGTCTGTGGTCTCTATTTGCCCTTTGTGAAATTTTGTTGCATTGGCGATTATTTAAAAAAAAAAAATTGAGAAGCCATTTATTTTAATATATAACATTATAACACCATTTCATATATTGAAATAAGTTACACTTGTGTTTTTATGTATTGAACTTAACTCTATGTAATTCTACCTTTTTGGCTGTCTTACAGACCGCTGCTTTCATATTTGAAAACATATAATTATAATTTTCGCTGAAACCGTATTCCTCAAAGGAGAACACAGCAGTTATTTCTGAGCAGATATGAATGTTGGAGCAGACAGAAAAAAGAGATTTAATTTAACTTTAATGTGCTCAGCAGCTGTGAGGTCATCCTCCGTCATCATGACTCTGTCGTATCAGCTGCTCGCTATTGGTCGAGGAGCATTTCCTGTTTAGGGATGTGACATCCACTCAGAAGCATTTCAGTGCCTCAGCTAAACAGCAAGCATGAGGCTCCTTCTATCGAGCTATATTACAAATAAAGCACAAACACTGTATTTCAACTGTTTTTGCATACTCTCATTTGTATTTTTTCTGTATTTTCTTCTTTACTTTTTAATCACTGAGAGCATTTTCTGAGCTGAACAAGAGTTGTGATCAGAATTTCTTCTTGTGGTCATAAAAAAATATGTAATTATTGTAAGAGAATTCAAGCACTAAGGATGTGTGTGTGGACACACTAAGAAAAAAACAAGTTGTACAAAATGTGCTCACTTACAATGATTTCTTACGGGGGGAAATAAACGTATCGGTTATTTATTTATTTAAATACACAAGCTACTACCCGGCGGCCACTCAAGGTGAATCCAGCTGAGAAGCTATAATCCTCCATCGATTTCTCTCTGAATGCAAGGAGAGATGTAGGTGAAGGGCAGGGAGGTGAATTAAGCTGCAGGCTATAATCTCTTAGTGTTATGACCAATCAAACCCACTTTAGTGAAGATTAGAGGAGATTAACAAGAAGAAGAAACATCAGATAAGGACGTTTCAGCTTTTATACAGCTGATACCTGATGAGAGGAAAGATACTCAGTTTAGATTGACACAGGTGCAAGTCAGCGGTTATATGTTGGTCTTCTGAAAGCTATGAGATGGAGTTTCCAATATTGTCTTTTTGTCTGGATGTCCCAATATTGGGACAGGAGGTTCTTTCTAAAGGGAAGACAGGAAGGAGGGAGGGAAATCATGGTCATATCCCGAGCACTTTGGGATGGAGGGGGACAGAGTTAATTTGGAATGTTTGGTAAGAGGAGTGTCGATGTTTCATGTGGGGAAAGAGGGAAGGGGGGGTTTAATAAGTAAAAAGTAGATAGGGACAGTTCCCACCTGGCCACGCTTTGTTGAGATCTGATGAGAAAAAGCAATGACACAAACACAGTACAAAAACACAAACACCACCCACATAAATATAGCACAAAAGCATGTCAAGAAAGACAGCGCAAAATAAACATTTTAAGCAGATATCACACAGGTGTGAAGAAACAGGGACGTTATCCGGCCTTTCAAACTTACATCGAAAAGAAACCAAAGATAAGAGACAAATAGACGCACTTAAACTAATTACCCTGTGAAAGGGCAAAGCAATAGACAAGTGATGAATATTACAATGAGTATGTGAAGTACACAGGTGAATAAATCACATGAGAGCAAGAGGATGATCATGATGCCATGGACAGTTTTTTACTGGGAGAGAAGCCAAGATGAGAGGGCACTGTTGATGAATACAGTCCACTGACATGTCTGCTACAATGACTACATTAACACTGCATCTGGAAACATCTAAACTTATAGTATCTACTTTTTAAAGACATTTTTAAGCACTTTTCACATATTGCCCCATACTGTATACGAGGGCTGAAGTCCTGACGTCACTTACTGTAAAGCAGGGGTTCCCAAACTTTTCAGCCCGCGACCCCCAAAATAACAGTGCCAGAGACTGGCGACCCCCTATCGACGGGGGGGGGTGAATTAATTTCAGAAAAAGAAAAAAAAAAGTTTGAGAAACACTGCGCTAGTGGATTGTCAAAGACAAAAATGTCTATGCAAACGTTATTATTAATAATTTTTTTTTAAAATTATTAAAAAAAATTAATCAATTTTTTATTTTTCCATTTTTATTTTGTAATCATCTCGCGACCCCCACTTTAGGAACCCCTGATTTAAAGGATAGCTAATGTTTTACTAGCTTCTATTACTCAATGCCAATTAACTGAATGTTTATTTTAATTTTGAGAACACGACTTTCCACATTTCTTATATTTTGAATCTTATCTTACGAGCATAACATGAGGATAAATGTCCGTACTCTGCTTCTCATTATTAGGTCTTCCTCTTTCCTTGGTTTCTCTCTAACCCATTTGATTGCTCGTGTTTCTTTCCTCGTCAAATCGATAGCAGCTAGCCTGAGTATATTTTGTATAACCAATACAAGAATTCATCGTAATAAGATCCTAGTTCCAGGGAAGTAGAATTATCCTTGCAGTGTGAATGTAGCCTGGCTCACGCTTACATGCCATGAAAGTGAGTTGATAAGTGAGATGACAGATGGAGCAAAGTGAAGGTGTAGTGGTTGAATGTGATAACCTGTAAATCCAACATGTCTATGGACAACAGCACAGCATACTGGACGAAGCTAAATGAACGGGACAATGTCAAAGCACTCTTACAATAAGTGATTTGTGATTATAAATGAACAGTGCATTACAAGTTAGAAACACAATGAAAGAATGATGACAGCTACATCATTCTGCATCTGAAAAATACTTGAATTCTATGTCTGGTAATTGTTCAATTAGCACTAAATGTATGTGTTAAATTGTGGAGAGTAGCCAGAGGTACTTTGTGTTCATGAACATCTGGAACACATTTTACTCTTATGAAAGATTAAACCTGTTTCCTCTGACAGTGTTTCTTATTCACTGTGCACTGTGTACTAAAACTCATGAAATATATCTATGAAATATATCCGGTAAATGGACAGCAGGTTTTTGCACTTATGTAACCCAGATGCAGATGTAACACAAACATAGTTGCATAACACAAACAGAACAAATGCCAGAGTCTTTGCTCGTGACTCTGGCGGTGAAGATAAGAATAGCAAATAACATAATATGACATTTGTTCAAAACATTTCGCTGCTAGAGGGAGGCTGCTTCATCTAAACTCTGCAAATGACATTGGCTATGATGGACAAGAAGGAAAACAGACGACACAAATAGAAAAGAAAAAAAACGTGCACATAGACAGAAACGCAGGCAGAGAAAGCAGGCAGCATTACCCCATGAGGCTCCTGAAAGCAATCCAAGCCAGACAACAAAGAAAGGAAGGAAGGAAAGTAAAGAGAGGAGACAGAGACAGAGTCAGAAACAGATAAAAAAACACAGAGACAAGCATTTATCTACAGCTGGCGAAAGAGAAGGAACCCAGCAGCAGAGAGCAGTACAAAGAAAAATACACAGGTGACTAACTGTGGACACATTTCCAGGAAAGAATCAATACTGCATGAGAAATAGTGAGAACATAAACAGAATATGTAATCACCTTCCAACTCCAGAGACCCAGAATGCAGGTCTGTGGGCGGCACGGGGCTCATTACTGTAACTCGCTGTATAATGTGGCTATGGGTAACGTTTATTTCCCATCATGCAAAATGGCACTTTATACCCCAGCACATTCGAGCCATTGTAGGTAAAAAATAAATTACAGAGCGAGGAAATGTGGGAAGCATTCCGAGTAAAAATGTCATAAGTTGTACGTTTATGAGAAAGAAACCTCAATGTTCTCTGAATAATGTGGTGTATTTACAAAAAAATACTCCTAAATGTATAGAAATATCCTAAAAAGGTATGTATATGCATATATTTTGTGATCATTGTTAGTAAGGGTTTTATATTAAACAGTCATGCAATCTCTAAAAGTAACATTTGTATTTAGTTTTCGAGAAAAATAGAATAGAAAATAAGGAAACATTTATATATATTTGAGTTTCTTAGCTACACAACCATTTCTTATTTTACTATTCGCTTCTCACTGATAATATGTACTTACCAGCGCTCAACCAAAAGGGGTAATGGCCTTTTCATTTATGTCCATCTAATGCAAACATGTTTGTATGTGAGTGTTATTAGGATAAGTGTGAGACGAGACAAAAATGTGCAGGTGAGTTAGGTTCAGCAACATTGCTTGAAATTGATGATGACAATTGTTTATAACAGGAGAAAAAAATAGTTTTAGATACAATCATACAAATATAACTTTTGCAGCGTATTGAACCTGGCAATTAGGTGCCAGCTTCGAGACTTATTTCGCCTCCTGAAAGATAAAGCTGTCATCTAAACCAGTGGTTCCCAACCTGGGGGGAGCGCCAAAGATCGCAGGGGGGGCGCCAGGCCTCAGATGATTTGAGGCCAAATATCATATTTAAACTTTTTTTTTTTTTTTCTTTTTACATATAATTGTAAAGCAATACATGATTGTCACTTAAAGCCTTGTCTATACATTACAATAACATATACAAAATAATTGATTAATTAATTTGAATAAAAATTCAAGTATTAAAGGCATAAAAAGACAGCAATGTATAATTCTTTCTTTAATAGAAATGTTTCTTCTGCCCGTAAATTGTCCAGACCGGGCTTTTCTGGATAAGAGCATTTTTAAAAGTCATTGTCCATGCCGGTTTCAGTTGGATTATTTGTCACAGTTCCTCCGATCAGATCGGTCTCCTCCATTTATTTACGACTTTTGAATCCACATAAACACATCGGCAAAATCCGACTTACTTTGAGCATGTGTTTTAAACAGTTTAATCCCTTTGTGAATTGTTTCCATTTCTGCGCCATCCTTTAATTTCTTCATACAGCGGGAATCCAAATGAATTAATCCTCAGTCCAATAACCATCAAAGTCACTCCAATATAAGGTGACCATATTTTCAAAATGAAAACCGGGGACATTTTGAGTTTTGCGGTCAAAATCTCATTAACATATCAATTTTCTTCGCTGTTAAAGAAAAAAGGGGGACAATTCTGGTTCAATGTAATTCGAACATTTGAACTGTTGGATACAAACAGAAGGACAATAGCTCATATGAGACTTCAAAGGTCTTTTATTTTGAAACTACATCAGATTGTCCAGATTCTCTCTGAGTGANTGTGTGTGTGTGTGTGTGTGTGTGTGTGTGTGGACCAGTTATGCACAACATGTTCCTTTACCCTGTCAGAGGTCTCAAGCTCTGTCACATCTGCACTCCCCAGCTCTAACACAGATTGCCTGAACACCCACACACACGCAAACATACACCATCACCTTGCATTCCTTCTGCACTCCTGACTTGAATAAGAATTAGTTGTGCTTGTCTGTCAGAATGCAAAAGCTCAAGTCTGTGTGCATGTATTATCCCCTTACTCTCAACATGGGTTCATATGTCAGGCAGGGATGTAAAGAGTATTTAAAAATTATGTCAAACTGGATGTGCACCAATTCAGGGACAACAATTGACCAAAAACGATCTAAAAAAGCTTATTTTTTGTGTTTCCTACTCTAAATATGGGCAAACCTGTCAAACCCTGACTCTGTCTGACTGAATCAGCCAGTCAGCTGAATGAAGTGTGTGAATCCGCAGGGATGCAAGCACATTTAATGCAAATACTAGTCTCTGTGACGATGCGTCTGTCAGCCAGTGTTTATGATGTGTCCTTCCAGATGTGTATTTATGAATTCCAGATGTCAGCTTGACTCACGTTGTTGCGCGGTGCATTCGCTTGCACTGGATCTTCGGCTGCCAGAGCAATGCTGCTCATTGTGATGACCAACAGGATGCACATTTCAAAGTAGCGTAGGTTGACCACGTAGTGACACAGCCGCCGCACCCTGCAAGACAAGACAACACACACACACACACACACACACACACACACACACACAGACACACACACACACACACACACACACACACACACACACACACACACACACACACACACACACACACACACACACACACACACACACACACACGTTAGAGTACACACAGAGAAGTGACAGCTCCATAGGTAATGTCCTTCTATAAAAGGTCAAGAAGCACACGCATATTCTTCCATGTCAAAACAATGTTTAGGTGGAAAGGAATCTGGCATTTAATTTGTCTAATCCCCATCATGAGTCCAGGATGATATGTGGGTCTGGAACGTGAATGGAGTGGTAAATCAAGAGATTCATCTTCTGCCTCAGCTCCTCAGATCCTGAGACACTAATTCACTTGGGGCACAAACACTTCATTTTTAAGGAGAGTGCCATGGCCTCAGACTTCAGGAGCTGGCGCCCTTCCCAACTGATTTACTCACAGCTACAAACCACCCCAGTGTGTGCTGAAGGTCATGGTCTAAAGCCAGAACTACATCAGCCCAAAGGAGAAACACAGCAAACACTGCTCTAAGGATGACAGTTCCTTCTGAAACTGAGGAACTTGCCCCATCTTTCAGAATCTGGGAAAAGTTCTTACAGAGGTTATTGAACTTGTGGACTACCAGATGTTCTGGCTACGTAGGACCTAGATTCGCACCTACAGACTTGAAAATATGGTACGATGCAAACACCTGTAAAACCAACATAAAACTCCTGTTGTGTGCAGCAGTTCTACAGTATGACAGTATAACTATGAAGTCGATGGTTGATCTTTTGAACTTCGTTATTCTTGTACCTTAATAACGTGAATTTCGTAATGGTCAATCCTCAAAATTGCAGCTTTACAATTCAGTGTCAGTATGTTACAGAAAAAGGAAGAAAGTATGGACAACATTTGTTAATTGATTCAAGGTTTTAATTTACTACAAACCAAGTTAGCATTAAGCATAAGCTGTCCTTCCATTAGCTGTTAAGGGCGATTATTCAAGAGTTGCAAAATAAAATATTCACACAAGTAATACAAGGCAAACATTTGCTTTGCATTTGGTCTGAACAAAAGAGACTAGAGAAGGCCATATTGTTTTTTTAGGGAAACACACAGTTGGTGAGCTGCTGTCTCAGGAGTGTCACAACACACATCTCAGAAAATAGAAGAGTCAAGCCAGGACTTTCCAGAGCCGCGCTGCGTTTAGAGTTAAGCTCAATTTGATCTCTCTGGTGATGCTCAATCTGCTGCACCGGCTGTGTTCCCCCACTACCAGAGAGAAAAGATTCCACATCCTGATAACAACTTTTATTAGATAGGGGGGTCAGTCCACCAAGTTCCCACGCCTCCTGCTGGCCAATGGCAACGCTCCAGACTCCTACTCATAAACAAGTGCTATGTTCAAGTCCAGATATGAAAGTAATGAAAGTGAGTCTGATATGTTCCTCATTGAAAAGAGGTTGAATGTGTTGAAAGTGTGTATGTTTAATATGTTTCTATACATTTTAAAAGGACTGTTTTAACAAAGTGAGCGCGGGGATTACATAATTTTGGTTATCATCTTTGGATTCGCTAGGTGCTGTTAACTCATTTGACCCACTCTACATGGTAAAATCCTAATAATTTGTGTAACCTTTTATCCTTAATTTAACCCAAGCTATCAATCTTATTCCACATAACTGCTCTCAGTCACTTGTAGCTACACTTACGGGTTAGTTTGCCCAAAGACGAACATGGAGCTGTAGGGAAGGATCTGCCGAGGCCCATTAGCCGCCTCCTCATCCTCCAGGTCTTTCTTCTCATCGCTGAATAAGAAGCTGTCGCAGTCGATATTGTTCACTAGTGTGGAAAGATAAACACAATCATCAGCTCAAAGCAGCACAAACATTAGAAAAATTAAAATATGGATACAAATTCCAGGCTTTTGGTCTGTGTAGTTTTATTGAAATATAATTCACTTACGAGGCATGACAAATCTGAAAATCTTGGTTTATCATAAAAGCTGCTTACGAAAATGATCTTACTCTACTCATAAAGCTGCTATTACAAAGTCCCCATAAAAATATATAGCATTTTTATACAATTAGAAACTGGAGTTACTATACAATAATGGCATTCTCATCTGCGTCATTGATAGAGTTCATTAGCAAATAGGCACTAGGCTAAGATGGTAAACATGGTAACCATTATGATTATTTAGCATTAGCATGTAAACATTGTCCTTATGATCATGTTACTGTGCCGATATAAGCGTTGAACTCAAAGCATTGCAGTGCCAAAGTACAGTAGCATGGTTTTCAAATGTTAGTCTAAGTAATCAGAGTATTACATTGCAAAATAAATATTCCCCTTTCAGGATTCATAAAGTATGCCGTCCTCCATAGTGTTAAAAATTGGGCTATGACTCCTCTAGTATTTGACTTTTACTTTTTCTTCTGCTGAGATCTGAAGCCGTGGCGATATTCTTAATTAGCCTTAATTACCCCTAATGACACTGCTGTAAATTGATGACTGGTGGAAACATTATAATAAGATGTTTTAACCTCATAACAGATGCAAGTAACGTCCAAAATGATTAGTTTTTATTATTATTATTATTATTTTCTCTGCTTAATGAGTTCTTTTTACAATGGGTGAACACAACGATCGACTTTTTCATCTATAGCCACACGATCTTCTACGAATAACACTTCATTTACAAGTATTTATCTAATTCTAGTTAGAAATGAAGCAAACACCGAGTGGTCTGTGGATTATTTTCATCAACCTTTGCAACCTCTCTTCCCCTGATGGCGGTGTGTACTCACTGGGTATGATGGTGGTCTCTCCGGGCGGGGCAGTGATGGTGACGGGGATGACGATGGTGTTGCTGTTGAGGCCGGCCTGGCTGGCCCTGGTGGAGTTCTTCTGGTTGTCGGCATCCTCCTGCTTCTCTCCAAGACTCAGGTTACTGCGCATGGGCTGCAGAGGACTGGAGGCCAGGCCGTCGTCCTCAGCATCCGGCTGCCTGTCCCTGGGGAGAGAGATGTGTGTCCATGTATCACAGGCTTCATTACACTCTGCTCACAGGGTTCTCAAAGCTTCGTGCCAAATTAGACCCGTTCGATAACGTTTCTCTGTCCTCCTGGGATAGGATCTATGCTGCTAGACTAGAAATTCTACCAAACACACTATCATATGGTAGTGGAATTGTATTTATTACATAGTGTCTTAGAATATATGTTTCCTGTCTAAAAGATCCACTAGAATTATTTAAGCCGAGCCAGACACAAAACAGAGAGCTGAAGCGAGTGTTTGGAGGATATTATGACATGCAGCTGTTATGCCTATACACCATGAACAAATATTCAAAACAGACTAAGAAGATATAAAATGAAGCAAGACTCTGCAACTGTACGTCTGGTTTCTAACTTTAAATGTATTCAGAAATTAAACTTGGTGGAAAGTTAAGAGAAATGTGATGCTTCCGGATCAGCCAACAGATGCAAAGGGATGCAAGCAATGCTTTTCAGTTTGTATTCTGGCTGTGTAATGCTGTACTTTGTATGGTAATAAAACACTCTAAAATAATAAATTCTCCATTTACTAACACAGTGCATTAGTGCTTCTGCTTTTGCAAGCAAAGTATTAGAGCAGCAAAAAAATGTAGTGTGTACAATTTGAAGAGTATAAAACAAGAACCAAGTTATAATACTAAAACATTGCTGTTGTTCGGATAAGAGCTCTACAGGGCTGCAGGGAGGACGTATTTTTGAAAAGAAACCCTTGGCTTTTAAATCATCAAAGAAAATAAGCTTATGTTTATAAGTTTATGATACTTGGTCTTTTTGTTAAGCCAGATCATCTTCAGAAACAAAAGACATTACATTACATTTAGCTGACGCTTTTATCCAAAGCGACTTACATTAAGTGCATTCGACCAGGAAGATACAAACTTGAAGGAAACAGAATCATATAAGTACATCAGGTTTCATAGAGCTAAAACATTTCAAGTGCTACTCAACTGGCTTTAAATAAGCCAGTCCTTTATTAGTATACAAGTGCTTTGTTAATAGTTCTGTCGCTCGAAGTGGAGTCGAAAGAGATGAGTTTTTAGTCTGCGCCGGAAGATGTGTAAGCTTTCTGCTGTCCTGATGTCAATGGGAGCTCATACTATGAAGGTAGATATGGTGCAAAATGCGAGAGCGTGTAAAACCTGATGTGAGTACTTGCAGAAAAAAAATCTGAGCTTGTGTGCATACATTTACACTTTTATAACATATCCACATAACTTTGAACCAAGTTTGAAGTCACAGAAGAAAATAAAAAGATTTGTAGCTTGTAAAATGAACTTAGTGATGAAATATTCACTTGCAGAAAAATACATATTTTTTAAATATATTTTCCATTACAACTGCAACTTGGTTATTACAACCTCTCAAATCAGTCATTACAACTTGACGAATCTGCTCTGTGGCAATATAAATCGACGAATCTGCGGTCTTGACTTTTGCTACANATACCGAGCCTTCCCTATCCGGATCCTTAGGGTAATGAGAAGAGTCGAGAGAGTGACAACATCTGGCGAAAGAGGAAATTCCGAACCATGACCTCGGTGGAGTCTACCCAGTATCAACATCCGGACAGGTCTTGTGTAGCAGGTCTTTAGAGTGGCAGGAGAGTTGTGGAGTGTGAACGCCCGACTCAAATTGGTGCACGGGACTATAGAGACATTGGTGTCAAGAGTCCACGAGTTACACCAGGGAGTTTCGACCTCGATACCTGGTCTAACAGCAGGTATATGCCACCTTGTAAAGAGAGAGTTCGGTTACGTTTGTTAGAAGGTACAAGGAGACCTAAGGCGCCCGCGGCGTGAGCTGCTTGCCTAAGCCTGGTGACCATGTCTGGGGTCCCCCAATACTTTCGACAGTCCCCGACCGAGAAGGAACAGGTCCCTTGGGGACCACTATCCGAAGGGGACCAGGTCATGTCTCTTGGTCCTCGACGGTCACCCCCTCAAGGTCGTACGAGAACCTAAGACGTCCTACAACCAACCGCTAGTCCCTGACATATAGACAAGTCAGGACATCCAGCCATCTTTTGTCAGAATTTCAGGGTAGGAAGAAGGCATGCGTGTGCGTGGCCACCTCGGCATGCCTCTCGCCTTCCTCATTAGGTCGGAGTAGGCAAGTTATTTTAGGACCTATATGAGAAAGTGGAAGACAAACAATCACCGAAACCTAACGGTACATACAAAAAGAATGACCCCCATCACTGCACGGTCGCACCTACACCTCAAAAGTCACTCCCCTAACTCGCTACAGCAGTAGCAGCAGATACGGACTTGCGCACTGTGAGGAGAGAGTCGTCCGACAAAACACTAGGAGAAACGAGGAGCAAATTCACTGATCCAAGCTGGACTCCCAGGGTGGTCCGCCCAAATACAAAAAAACTCAACAAAGTGTGACCCCGGACTACGCCCACAATCAACCAACTAAAAATAGGAGAGAGGAGGCCATAGACGACTGAGTTGTGACCGGGCGTATCCGCCCATAAAACTGGACAAAACGTCCACTGGTTGTGTCACGTGACTAGTCTCAATGTGACGATAACACAAACACAACCGCTACCCCCTGACCTAGTATTGGACTGGAAAAAAAAGACCCCTCTGGAGGAGATAGTGGTGGGCGCAGACCGGTTACCAGCCGAGATAGTGAACCACCTGATCTTCGTCCAGAACCGGTACTGTGACTCGGTGTACACAAGGGTCACCAACTGTAATTGTATGTGACACCACTAGACAAGGTCGGCGGGTCTCAACGTAACGAAGAAAAACAGAACTACACCATGTAAGGATGTAGAAGGGGAGTGATTATCCCCGGTACCTAATTCGGACTTCGTGACGAACACGACAGAACTGTGACAAATAGAACTTTTCCGAGACTGAGTGTCATACCTACCAGAGAAGAAACAAGCAGACCTGTGATTGGAAGAGGACAAATAAAGGAGTGATAGTGCAACAATCACGGTTAATACCCGAGGCGACTGATGCACACCCAGTGAACTGTGATTTTTATCCATGATCTTCACCGAAACCAGGACCGCCTAAGAAAGGGAATCGAGGATTGAGATGGGAGGTGGGTCGGGTACTTTCCCTTAGAGTTCAGAGACCAACCGCCGGTGAGGGTGTTTTACAGACTCGGGATTGTTAAGTGACTCTCCCAGCGTGGCACGACACACCATTCACGTCGAAAGGAGGTAAGAAGTAATTACTACCCAGCGGGACGACGGCGGCGGACTCAGGGTTTATTACGATGACTGATGACCTTGGAATAGGTCACACGTCACCTGTTACACCACAGAGAAGCGGTTAGTTGAGAACTACTCAAAAGGAAACGCAGCACACCACCCCTCCATTCCAAACTGACTACACTAGAACTCGACAGGCCGAAACTGAGCGTACCAGACCTGTCCAAACGACGTACCAACTCTGACCTACTAAGTGCCCGTGGCTCCTCAGGGCCGTAGCCGTCGGCCAGAGGCAAAAGGGACGACTGAAGAGACCTGACATAGGTTGTTAGGAGACCTCTGACTACGGTTAGCGAGAATGGGGTGTGGACTTCGATATATGACGTGATCAGTCGTGAAACGCTTGAAGTTTTGATTAAACTGGATGAATATGAGTGGTCTGAGGTTTTGTAAGACGCGTTTCAAGTAAAATACTCGTACGCTCTTCCGTCCTTTTGACAATCGATTGGTCGAAATCCTGCCGCCAGCCTTTTGTTGATTTAGTGTCATAATTATGTGTTTTCACCTTACAGTGTGATCTGGGATGTCTCTATTTATGACGGTAAGTTCCTGAAGAAAGAGTTGGACATGAGGAGGGGCTAAACTACACCTGCTAGGCTTCTAGTTCTCAAATTAATGAGAGTATAAATTTTTCCCTTTCTGGAGATGTTTACACGGAGAATGTCCGGAATAGAGGAACCCCGACTTGTGGTCTACGATTTTAGAAATCGGGTTCCAAGACGAGAGCGTCTAACCTCCACAGTAGGGTGCAGTTATTAATTAGTAGGCTAGTCTGACCCAAATAATTTTTTGGCGATGAGGAAGAAATTAACGTCCCGCACAGAAATTATATGATATAAGTGGTTGACCCTTTGCAACGGGTCTTACAAACACCGACAACCTACGCCTTTTCCGCAAAGCTATCTCTATAAATAAATGTCAAATCTCCTTCAAACCGAAACCCAGTAACAAATATAGAACCACTAGAGAATAATACGAAGAGGGTGGTGGCGTCAGGTTTGTTTGCCATGTGAAAGCCGTTGAAACGGGACCGGACTTTGGTTTGAAAGTCTGCTTGGACAGGTAAAACCGC